>NW_026558744.1:0-125074 GCF_026930045.1 Uloborus diversus
ATTGGCTCTATTGACCGCCCACTAAGCTCAACCGACCTTTGATTGCCTCAACTGCCCGCCCACTAAGCTCAACCTACCTTTGATTTCCTCAACTGCCCGCAAACTAAGCTCAACCGGCCTTTGTTTGGCTCAACTGCCTGCCCATTAAGCTCAACCGACCTTTGATTGGCCCAACTGCCCGCCCACTAAGCACACCCGACCTTTGATTGGCTCAACTGCCCGCCCACTAAGCTCAACCGACTATTGATTGGCTTAACTGACCGACCATCAAGTTTAACCGACCATTCATTATTTCAACTACCCGACCACTAACCTCAACCGACCATTGATTGGCTCAACAGCCCGCCCACTAAGCTCAAACGACCATTGATTGGCTCCACTGACCGCCCACTGAGCTCAACCGACCATTGATTGGCTCAACTGCCCGCCCACTAAGCTCAACCGACCGTTGATTGGCTCAACTGACCGCCCATTAAGCTCAACCGACTATTGATTGGCTCAACTACACGCCCACTAAGCTCAACCGACCATTGATTGGCTCAACAGCCCGCCCACTAAGCTCAACAGACCATTGATTGGCTCAACAGCCCGCCCACTAAGCTCAAACGACCATTGATTGGCTCCACTGACCGCCCACTGAGCTCAACCGACCATTGATTGGCTCAACAGCCCGCCCACTAAGCTCAACAGACCAATGATTGTCTCAACAGCCAGCCCACTAAGCTCAACCGACAATTGATTGACTCAACTGACCGCCCACTAAGCTCAACCGACCATTGATTGGCTTAACTGCCCGCCCACTAATTTCAACCGACCATTGATTGGCTCAACTGCCCGTCCTCGAAGCTCAACCGACCATTGATTGGCTCAACTGACCGCCCACTAAGCCAACCGACTTTTGATTGGCTTAACTGCCCGCCCACTAAGCTCAACCGACCTTTGATTGGCTGAACTGACCGCCCACTAAGCTCAACCGACCATTGATATGCTCAACAGCCCGCCCATTAAGCTCAACAGACCATTGATTGGCTCAACTGCCCGCCCACTAAGCTCAACCGACCATTGATTGACTCAACTGCCCGCCCACTTATCTGAAAGGACCATTGATTGACTCAACTGCCCGCCCACTTACCTCAACCGACCTTTGATTGGATCAACTACACGACCATTTAGCTCAACCGACCTTGGATTGGCTCAACTGCCCGCCCACTAAGCTCAACCGACCATTAATTGGCTCAACTGACCGCCCATTAAGCTCAACCGACCATTCATTGGCTTAACTGCCCGCCCACTAATTTCAACCGACCATTGATTGGCTCAACTGCCCGTCCACGAAGCTCAACCGACCATTGATTGGCTCAACTGACCGCCCACTAAGATAACCGACTTTTGATTGGCTCAACTGCCCGCCAACTAAGCTCAACCGACCTTTGATTGGCTGAACTGACCGACCACTAAGCTCAACCGACCATTGACAGGCACAACTGACCGCCCACTAAGCTCAACCGACTATTGATTGGCTCAACTGCCCGCCCACTAAGCTCAAACGACCATTGATTGGCTCCATGACCGCCCACTGAGCTCAACCGACCATTGATTGGCTCAACTGCCCGCCCACTAAGCTCAACCGACCATTGATTGGCTCAACTGACCGCCCATTAAGCTCAACCGACTATTGATTGGCTCAACTACCCGCCCACTAAGCTCAACGGACCATTGATTGGCTCAACAGCCAGCCCACTAAGCTCAACCGACCATTGATTGACTCAACTGACCGCCCACTAAGCTCAACCGACCATTGATTGGCTTAACTGCCCGCCCACTAATTTCAACCGACCATTGATTGGCTCAACTGCCCGTCCACGAAGCTCAACCGACCATTGATTGGCTTAACTGACCGCCCACTAAGGCAACCGACTTTTGATTGGCTTAACTGCCCGCCCACTAAGCACAACCGACCTTTGATTGGCTGAACTGACCGCCCACTAAGCTCAACCGACCATTGATTGGCACAACTGACCGTCCACCAAGCTCAACCGACTACTGATTTGCTCAACTGACCGCCCACCAAGCTCAACCGACCATTGTTATGCTAAACTGCTCGCCCACTAAGCTCAACCGACCATTGATTGGCTCCATTGACCGCCCACTAAGCTCAACCGACCTATGATTGTCTCAACTGCCCGCCCACTAAGCTCAACCGACCTTTGATTGGCTCAACTGCCCGCCCACTAAGCTCAACCGGCCTTTGTTTGGCTCAACTGCCTGCCCACTAAGCTCAACCGACCTTTGATTGGCTCAACTGCCCGCCCACTAAGCTCACCCGACCTTGGATTGCATCAACTGCACGCCCACTAAGCTCAACCGATCTTGGATTAGCTCAACTGCCCGCCCACTAAGCTCAACCGACCATTGATTCGCTCAACTCACCGCCCATTAAGCTCCACCGATCATTGATTGGCTCAACAGCCCGCCCATTAAGCTCAACAGACCATTGAGTGGCTCAACTGCCCGCCCACTAAGCTCAACCGACCATTGATTATCTCAACTGCCCGCCCACTAATCTGAAAGGACCATTGATTGACTCAACTGTCCGCCCACTTAGCTCAACCGACCTTTGATTGGATCAACTGCACGACCACTTAGCTCAACCGATCTTGGATTGGCGCAACTGCCCGCCGCTAAGCTCAACCGACAATTGATTGGCTCAACTGCCCGCCCACTAAGCTCAACCGACCATTGATTGGCACAACTGCCCGCCCACTAAGCTCAACCGACCATTGATTGGCTCAACTGCCCGCCCACTAAGCTCAACCGACCTTGGATTGGCTCAACTGCACGCCCACTAAGCTCAACCGACCTTGGATTAGCTCAACTGCCCGCCCACTAAGCTCAACCGACCATTGATTGAGTCAACTGACCGCCCACTAAGCTCAACCGGCCATTGATTGGCTTAACTGCCCGCCCACTAATTTCAACCGACCATTGATTGGCTCAACTGCCCGCGCACGAAGCTCAACCGACCATTGATTGGCTCAACTGACCGCCCACTAAGCCAACCGACTTTTGATTGGCTCAACTGCCCGCCCACTAAGCACAACCGACCTTTGATTGGCTGAACTGACAGCCCACTAAGCTAAACCGACCATTGATTGGCACAACTGACCGTCCACCAAGCTCAACCGACTATTGATTTGCTCAACTGACCGCCAACCAAGCTCAACCGACCATTGTTATGCTAAACCGCCCGCCCACTAAGCTCAACCGACCATTGATTGGCTCCATTGACCGCCCACTAAGCTCAACCGAACTTTGATTGTCTCAACTGCCCGCCCACTAAGCTCAACCGACCTTTGATTGGCTCAACTGCCCGCCCACTAAGCTCAACCGGCCTTTGTTTGGCTCAACTGCCTGCCCACTAAGCTCAACCGACCTTTGATTGGCTCAACTGCCCGCCCACTAAGCTCACCCGACCTTGGATTGGCTCAACTGCACGCCCACTAAGCTCAACCGATCTTGGATTAGCTCAACTGCCCGCACACTAAGCTCAACCGACCATTGATTCGCTCAACTCACCGCCCATTAAGCTCCACCGATCATTGATTGGCTCAACAGCCCGCCCATTAAGCTCAACAGACCATTGAGTGGCTCAACTGCCCGCCCACTAAGCTCAACCGACCATTGATTATCTCAACTGCCCGCCGGCTAATCTGAAAGGACCATTGATTGACTCAACTGCCCGCCCACTTAGCTCAACCGACCTTTGATTGGATCAACTGCACGACCACTTAGCTCAACCGACCTTGGATTGGCTCAACTGCCCGCCACTAAGCTCAACCGACCATTAATTGGCTCAACTGCCCGCCCATTAAGCTCAACCTACCATTGATTGACTTAACTGCCCACCCACTAAGCTCAACCGACCAATGATTGGCTCAAATGCCCGCCCATCTAAGCTTAACCGAACATTGATTGACTCAACTGACCGCCCACTAAGCTCAACCGACCAGTAATTGGCTTAACTGCCCGCCCACTAATTTCAACCGACCATTGATTGACTCAACTGCCCGTCCACGAAGCTCAACCGACCATTGATTTGCTCAACTGACCGCCCACTAAGCTCAACCGACCTTTGATTGGCTGAACTGACCGCCCACTAAGCTCAACCGACCACTGATTGGCACAACTGACCGCCCACTAAGCTCAACCGACCATTGATTTGCTCAACTGACCGCCCACTAAGCTCAAACGACCATTGTTATGCTCAACTGCCCGCCCACTAAGCTCAACCGACCATTGATTGGCTCCACTGACCGACCACTAAGCTCAACCGACCACTGATTGGTTCAACTGCCCGCTCACTAAGCTCAACTGACAATTGATTGGCTCTATTGACCGCCCACTAAGCTCAACCGACCTTTGATTGGCTCAAATGCCCGCCCATCTAAGCTTAACCGAACATTGATTGACTCAACTGACCGCCCACTAAGCTCAACCGACCAGTAATTGGCTTAACTGCCCGCCCACTAATTTCAACCGACCATTGATTGACTCAACTGCCCGTCCACGAAGCTCAACCGACCATTGATTTGCTCAACTGACCGCCCACTAAGCTCAACCGACCTTTGATTGGCTGAACTGACCGCCCACTAAGCTCAACCGACCACTGATTGGCACAACTGACCGCCCACTAAGCTCAACCGACCATTGATTTGCTCAACTGACCGCCCACTAAGCTCAAACGACCATTGTTATGCTCAACTGCCCGCCCACTAAGCTCAACCGACCATTGATTGGCTCCACTGACCGACCACTAAGCTCAACCGACCACTGATTGGTTCAACTGCCCGCTCACTAAGCTCAACTGACAATTGATTGGCTCTATTGACCGCCCACTAAGCTCAACCGACCTTTGATTGCCTCAACTGCCCGCCCACTAAGCTCAACCTACCTTTGATTTCCTCAACTGCCCGCAAACTAAGCTCAACCGGCCTTTGTTTGGCTCAACTGCCTGCCCATTAAGCTCAACCGACCTTTGATTGGCCCAACTGCCCGCCCACTAAGCTCACCCGACCTTTGATTGGCTCAACTGCCCGCCCACTAAGCTCAACCGACTATTGATTGGCTTAACTGACCGACCATCAAGTTTAACCGACCATTCATTATTTCAACTACCCGACCACTAACCTCAACCGACCATTGATTGGCTCAACAGCCCGCCCACTAAGCTCAAACGACCATTGATTGGCTCCACTGACCGCCCACTGAGCTCAACCGACCATTGATTGGCTCAACTGCCCGCCCACTAAGCTCAACCGACCGTTGATTGGCTCAACTGACCGCCCATTAAGCTCAACCGACTATTGATTGGCTCAACTACCCGCCCACTAAGCTCAACCGACCATTGATTGGCTCAACAGCCCGCCCACTAAGCTCAACAGACCATTGATTGGCTCAACAGCCCGCCCACTAAGCTCAAACGACCATTGATTGGCTCCACTGACCGCCCACTGAGCTCAACCGACCATTGATTGGCTCAACAGCCCGCCCACTAAGCTCAACAGACCAATGATTGTCTCAACAGCCAGCCCACTAAGCTCAACCGACAATTGATTGACTCAACTGACCGCCCACTAAGCTCAACCGACCATTGATTGGCTTAACTGCCCGCCCACTAATTTCAACCGACCATTGATTGGCTCAACTGCCCGTCCTCGAAGCTCAACCGACCATTGATTGGCTCAACTGACCGCCCACTAAGCCAACCGACTTTTGATTGGCTTAACTGCCCGCCCACTAAGCTCAACCGACCTTTGATTGGCTGAACTGACCGCCCACTAAGCTCAACCGACCTTTGATATGCTCAACAGCCCGCCCATTAAGCTCAACAGACCATTGATTGGCTCAACTGCCCGCCCACTAAGCTCAACCGACCATTGATTGACTCAACTGCCCGCCCACTTATCTGAAAGGACCATTGATTGACTCAACTGCCCGCCCACTTAGCTCAACCGACCTTTGATTGGATCAACTACACGACCATTTAGCTCAACCGACCTTGGATTGGCTCAACTGCCCGCCCACTAAGCTCAACCGACCATTAATTGGCTCAACTGACCGCCCATTAAGCTCAACCGACCATTAATTGGCTTAACTGCCCGCCCACTAATTTCAACCGACCATTGATTGGCTCAACTGACCGCCCACTAAGATAACCGACTTTTGATTGGCTCAACTGCCCGCCAACTAAGCTCAACCGACCTTTGATTGGCTGAACTGACCGACCACTAAGCTCAACCGACCATTGACAGGCACAACTGACCGCCCACTAAGCTCAACCGACTATTGATTGGCTCAACTGCCCGCCCACTAAGCTCAAACGACCATTGATTGGCTCCATGACCGCCCACTGAGCTCAACCGACCATTGATTGGCTCAACTGCCCGCCCACTAAGCTCAACCGACCATTGATTGGCTCAACTGACCGCCCATTAAGCTCAACCGACTATTGAATGGCTCAACTACCCGCCCACTAAGCTCAACGGACCATTGATTGGCTCAACAGCCAGCCCACTAAGCTCAACCGACCATTGATTGACTCAACTGACCGCCCACTAAGCTCAACCTACCATTGATTGGCTTAACTGCCCGCCCACTAATTTCAACCGACCATTGATTGGCTCAACTGCCCGTCCACGAAGCTCAACCGACCATTGATTGGCTTAACTGACCGCCCACTAAGGCAACCGACTTTTGATTGGCTTAACTGCCCGCCCACTATGCACAACCGACCTTTGATTGGCTGAACTGACCGCCCACTAAGCTCAACCGACCATTGATTGGCACAACTGACCGTCCACCAAGCTCAACCGACTACTGATTTGCTCAACTGACCGCCCACCAAGCTCAACCGACCATTGTTATGCTAAACTGCCCGCCCACTAAGCTCAACCGACCATTGATTGGCTCCATTGACCGCCCACTAAGCTCAACCGACCTATGATTGTCTCAACTGCCCGCCCACTAAGCTCAACCGACCTTTGATTGGCTCAACTGCCCGCCCACTAAGCTCAACCGGCCTTTGTTTGGCTCAACTGCCTGCCCACTAAGCTCAACCGACCTTTGATTGGCTCAACTGCCCGCCCACTAAGCTCACCCGACCTTGGATTGGCTCAACTGCACGCCCACTAAGCTCAACCGATCTTGGATTAGCTCAACTGCCCGCCCACTAAGCTCAACCGACCATTGATTCGCTCAACTCACCGCCCATTAAGCTCCACCGATCATTGATTGGCTCAACAGCCCGCCCATTAAGCTTAACAGACCATTGAGTGGCTCAACTGCCCGCCCACTAAGCTCAACCGACCATTGATTATCTCAACTGCTCGCCCACTAATCTGAAAGGACCATTGATTGACTCAACTGTCCGCCCACTTAGCTCAACCGACCTTTGATTGGATCAACTGCACGACCACTTAGCTCAACCGATCTTGGATTGGCGCAACTGCCCGCCGCTAAGCTCAACCGACAATTGATTGGCTCAACTGCCCGCCCACTAAGCTCAACCGACCATTGATTGGCTCAACTGCCCGCCCACTAAGCTCAACCGACCTTGGATTGGCTCAACTGCACGCCCACTAAGCTCAACCGACCTTGGATTAGCTCAACTGCCCGCCCACTAAGCTCAACCGACCATTGATTGAGTCAACTGACCGCCCACTAAGCTCAACCGGCCATTGATTGGCTTAACTGCCCGCCCACTAATTTCAACCGACCATTGATTGGCTCAACTGCCCGTGCACGAAGCTCAACCGACCATTGATTGGCTCAACTGACCGCCCACTAAGCCAACCGACTTTTGATTGGCTCAACTGCCCGCCCACTAAGCACAACCGACCTTTGATTGGCTGAACTGACAGCCCACTAAGCTAAACTGACCATTGATTGGCACAACTGACCGTCCACCAAGCTCAACCGACTATTGATTTGCTCAACTGACCGCCAACCAAGCTCAACCGACCATTGTTATGCTAAACCGCCCGCCCACTAAGCTCAACCGACCATTGATTGGCTCCATTGACCGCCCACTAAGCTCAACCGAACTTTGATTGTCTCAACTGCCCGCCCACTAAGCTCAACCAACCATTGATTGGCTCAACTGCCCGCCCACTAAGCTCAACCGGCCTTTGCTTGGCTCAACTGCCTGCCCACTAAGCTCAACCGACCTTTGATTGGCTCAACTGCCCGCCCACTAAGCTCACCCGACCTTGGATTGGCTCAACTGCACGCCCACTAAGCTCAACCGATCTTGGATTAGCTCAACTGCCGCACACTAAGCTCAACCGACCATTGATTCGCTCAACTCACCGCCCATTAAGCTCCACCGATCATTGATTGGCTCAACAGCCCGCCCATTAAGCTCAACAGACCATTGAGTGGCTCAACTGCCCGCCCACTAAGCTCAACCGACCATTGATTATCTCAACTGCCCGCCCACTAATCTGAAAGGACCATTGATTGACTCAACTGCCCGCCCACTTAGCTCAACCGACCTTTGATTGGATCAACTGCACGACCACTTAGCTCAACCGACCTTGGATTGGCTCAACTGCCCGCCACTAAGCTCAACCGACCATTAATTGGCTCAACTGCCCGCCCATTAAGCTCAACCTACCATTGATTGACTTAACTGCCCACCCACTAAGCTCAACCGACCAATGATTGGCTCAAATGCCCGCCCATCTAAGCTTAACCGAACATTGATTGACTCAACTGACCGCCCACTAAGCTCAACCGACCAGTAATTGGCTTAACTGCCCGCCCACTAATTTCAACCGACCATTGATTGACTCAACTGCCCGTCCACGAAGCTCAACCGACCATTGATTTGCTCAACTGACCGCCCACTAAGCTCAACCGACCTTTGATTGGCTGAACTGACCGCCCACTAAGCTCAACCGACCACTGATTGGCACAACTGACCGCCCACTAAGCTCAACCGACCATTGATTTGCTCAACTGACCGCCCACTAAGCTCAAACGACCATTGTTATGCTCAACTGCCCGCCCACTAAGCTCAACCGACCATTGATTGGCTCCACTGACCGACCACTAAGCTCAACCGACCACTGATTGGTTCAACTGCCCGCTCACTAAGCTCAACTGACAATTGATTGGCTCTATTGACCGCCCACTAAGCTCAACCGACCTTTGATTGCCTCAACTGCCCGCCCACTAAGCTCAACCTACCTTTGATTTCCTCAACTGCCCGCAAACTAAGCTCAACCGGCCTTTGTTTGGCTCAACTGCCTGCCCATTAAGCTCAACCGACCTTTGATTGGCCCAACTGCCCGCCCACTAAGCTCACCCGACCTTTGATTGGCTCAACTGCCCGCCCACTAAGCTCAACCGACTATTGATTGGCTTAACTGACCGACCATCAAGTTTAACCGACCATTCATTATTTCAACTACCCGACCACTAACCTCAACCGACCATTGATTGGCTCAACAGCCCGCCCACTAAGCTCAAACGACCATTGATTGGCTCCACTGACCGCCCACTGAGCTCAACCGACCATTGATTGGCTCAACTGCCCGCCCACTAAGCTCAACCGACCGTTGATTGGCTCAACTGACCGCCCATTAAGCTCAACCGACTATTGATTGGCTCAACTACACGCCCACTAAGCTCAACCGACCATTGATTGGCTCAACAGCCCGCCCACTAAGCTCAACAGACCATTGATTGGCTCAACAGCCCGCCCACTAAGCTCAAACGACCATTGATTGGCTCCACTGACCGCCCACTGAGCTCAACCGACCATTGATTGGCTCAACAGCCCGCCCACTAAGCTCAACAGACCAATGATTGTCTCAACAGCCAGCCCACTAAGCTCAACCGACAATTGATTGACTCAACTGACCGCCCACTAAGCTCAACCGACCATTGATTGGCTTAACTGCCCGCCCACTAATTTCAACCGACCATTGATTGGCTCAACTGCCCGTCCTCGAAGCTCAACCGACCATTGATTGGCTCAACTGACCGCCACTAAGCCAACCGACTTTTGATTGGCTTAACTGCCCGCCCACTAAGCTCAACCGACCTTTGATTGGCTGAACTGACCGCCCACTAAGCTCAACCGACCATTGATATGCTCAACAGCCCGCCCATTAAGCTCAACAGACCATTGATTGG
The DNA here is from genome assembly GCF_026930045.1 of Uloborus diversus. NCBI lineage: Eukaryota > Metazoa > Arthropoda > Arachnida > Araneae > Uloboridae > Uloborus > Uloborus diversus. The sequence goes on from NW_026558744.1 coordinate 10,201, forward strand.
CTCAACTGCCCGCCCACTAAGCTCAACCGACCATTGATTGACTCAACTGCCCGCCCACTTATCTGAAAGGACCATTGATTGACTCAACTGCCCGCCCACTTAGCTCAACCGACCTTTGATTGGATCAACTACACGACCATTTAGCTCAACCGACCTTGGATTGGCTCAACTGCCCGCCCACTAAGCTCAACCGACCATTAATTGGCTCAACTGACCGCCCATTAAGCTCAACCGACCATTAATTGGCTTAACTGCCCGCCCACTAATTTCAACCGACCATTGATTGGCTCAACTGCCCGTCCACGAAGCTCAAACGACCATTGATTGGCTCAACTGACCGCCCACTAAGATAACCGACTTTTGATTGGCTCAACTGCCCGCCAACTAAGCTCAACCGACCTTTGATTGGCTGAACTGACCGACCACTAAGCTCAACCGACCATTGACAGGCACAACTGACCGCCCACTAAGCTCAACCGACTATTGATTGGCTCAACTGCCCGCCCACTAAGCTCAAACGACCATTGATTGGCTCCATGACCGCCCACTGAGCTCAACCGACCATTGATTGGCTCAACTGCCCGCCCACTAAGCTCAACCGACCATTGATTGGCTCAACTGACCGCCCATTAAGCTCAACCGACTATTGATTGGCTCAACTACACGCCCACTAAGCTCAACCGACCATTGATTGGCTCAACAGCCCGCCCACTAAGCTCAACAGACCATTGATTGGCTCAACAGCCCGCCCACTAAGCTCAAACGACCATTGATTGGCTCCACTGACCGCCCACTGAGCTCAACCGACCATTGATTGGCTCAACAGCCCGCCCACTAAGCTCAACAGACCAATGATTGTCTCAACAGCCAGCCCACTAAGCTCAACCGACAATTGATTGACTCAACTGACCGCCCACTAAGCTCAACCGACCATTGATTGGCTTAACTGCCCGCCCACTAATTTCAACCGACCATTGATTGGCTCAACTGCCCGTCCTCGAAGCTCAACCGACCATTGATTGGCTCAACTGACCGCCCACTAAGCCAACCGACTTTTGATTGGCTTAACTGCCCGCCCACTAAGCTCAACCGACCTTTGATTGGCTGAACTGACCGCCCACTAAGCTCAACCGACCATTGATATGCTCAACAGCCCGCCCATTAAGCTCAACAGACCATTGATTGGCTCAACTGCCCGCCCACTAAGCTCAACCGACCATTGATTGACTCAACTGCCCGCCCACTTATCTGAAAGGACCATTGATTGACTCAACTGCCCGCCCACTTAGCTCAACCGACCTTTGATTGGATCAACTACACGACCATTTAGCTCAACCGACCTTGGATTGGCTCAACTGCCCGCCCACTAAGCTCAACAGACCATTAATTGGCTCAACTGACCGCCCATTAAGCTCAACCGACCATTAATTGGCTTAACTGCCCGCCCACTAATTTCAACCGACCACTGATTGGCTCAACTGCCCGTCCACGAAGCTCAACCGACCATTGATTGGCTCAACTGACCGCCCACTAAGATAACCGACTTTTGATTGGCTCAACTGCCCGCCAACTAAGCTCAACCGACCTTTGATTGGCTGAACTGACCGACCACTAAGCTCAACCGACCATTGACAGGCACAACTGACCGCCCACTAAGCTCAACCGACTATTGATTGGCTCAACTGCCCGCCCACTAAGCTCAAACGACCATTGATTGGCTCCATGACCGCCCACTGAGCTCAACCGACCATTGATTGGCTCAACTGCCCGCCCACTAAGCTCAACCGACCATTGATTGGCTCAACTGACCGCCCATTAAGCTCAACCGACTATTGATTGGCTCAACTACCCGCCCACTAAGCTCAACGGACCATTGATTGGCTCAACAGCCAGCCCACTAAGCTCAACCGACCATTGATTGACTCAACTGACCGCCCACTAAGCTCAACCGACCATTGATTGGCTTAACTGCCCGCTCACTAATTTCAACCGACCATTGATTGGCTCAACTGCCCGTCCACGAAGCTCAACCGACCATTGATTGGCTTAACTGACCGCCCAGTAAGGCAACCGACTTTTGATTGGCTTAACTGCCCGCCCACTAAGCACAACCGACCTTTGATTGGCTGAACTGACCGCCCACTAAGCTCAACCGACCATTGATTGGCACAACTGACCGTCCACCAAGCTCAACCGACTACTGATTTGCTCAACTGACCGCCCACCAAGCTCAACCGACCCTTGTTATGCTAAACTGCTCGCCCACTAAGCTCAACCGACCATTGATTGGCTCCATTGACCGCCCACTAAGCTCAACCGACCTATGATTGGCTCAACTGCCCGCCCACTAAGCTCAACCGGCCTTTGTTTGGCTCAACTGCCTGCCCACTAAGCTCAACCGACCTTTGATTGGCTCAACTGCCCGCCCACTAAGCTCACCCGACCTTGGATTGGCTCAACTGCACGCCCACTAAGCTCAACCGATCTTGGATTAGCTCAACTGCCCGCCCACTAAGCTCAACCGACCATTGATTCGCTCAACTCACCGCCCATTAAGCTCCACCGATCATTGATTGGCTCAACAGCCCGCCCATTAAGCTCAACAGACCATTGAGTGGCTCAACTGCCCGCCCACTAAGCTCAACCGACCATTGATTATCTCAACTGCCCGCCCACTAATCTGAAAGGACCATTGATTGACTCAACTGTCCGCCCACTTAGCTCAACCGACCTTTGATTGGATCAACTGCACGACCACTTAGCTCAACCGATCTTGGATTGGCGCAACTGCCCGCCGCTAAGCTCAACCGACAATTGATTGGCTCAACTGCCCGCCCACTAAGCTCAACCGACCATTGATTGGCACAACTGCCCGCCCACTAAGCTCAACCGACCATTGATTGGCTCAACTGCCCGCCCACTAAGCTCAACCGACCTTGGATTGGCTCAACTGCACGCCCACTAAGCTCAACCGACCTTGGATTAGCTCAACTGCCCGCCCACTAAGCTCAACCGACCATTGATTGAGTCAACTGACCGCCCACTAAGCTCAACCGGCCATTGATTGGCTTAACTGCCCGCCCACTAATTTCAACCGACCATTGATTGGCTCAACTGCCCGCGCACGAAGCTCAACCGACCATTGATTGGCTCAACTGACCGCCCACTAAGCCAACCGACTTTTGATTGGCTCAACTGCCCGCCCACTAAGCACAACCGACCTTTGATTGGCTGAACTGACAGCCCACTAAGCTAAACCGACCATTGATTGGCACAACTGACCGTCCACCAAGCTCAACCGACTATTGATTTGCTCAACTGACCGCCAACCAAGCTCAACCGACCATTGTTATGCTAAACCGCCCGCCCACAAAGCTCAACCGACCATTGATTGGCTCCATTGACCGCCCACTAAGCTCAACCGAACTTTGATTGTCTCAACTGCCCGCCCACTAAGCTCAACCGACCTTTGATTGGCTCAACTGCCCGCCCACTAAGCTCAACCGGCCTTTGTTTGGCTCAACTGCCTGCCCACTAAGCTCAACCGACCTTTGATTGGCTCAACTGCCCGCCCACTAAGCTCACCCGACCTTGGATTGGCTCAACTGCACGCCCACTAAGCTCAACCGATCTTGGATTAGCTCAACTGCCCGCACACTAAGCTCAACCGACCATTGATTCGCTCAACTCACCGCCCATTAAGCTCCACCGATCATTGATTGGCTCAACAGCCCGCCCATTAAGCTCAACAGACCATTGAGTGGCTCAACTGCCCGCCCACTAAGCTCAACCGACCATTGATTATCTCAACTGCCCGCCCACTAATCTGAAAGGACCATTGATTGACTCAACTGCCCGCCCACTTAGCTCAACCGACCTTTGATTGGATCAACTGCACGACCACTTAGCTCAACCGACCTTGGATTGGCTCAACTGCCCGCCACTAAGCTCAACCGACCATTAATTGGCTCAACTGCCCGCCCATTAAGCTCAACCTACCATTGATTGACTTAACTGCCCACCCACTAAGCTCAACCGACCAATGATTGGCTCAAATGCCCGCCCATCTAAGCTTAACCGAACATTGATTGACTCAACTGACCGCCCACTAAGCTCAACCGACCAGTAATTGGCTTAACTGCCCGCCCACTAATTTCAACCGACCATTGATTGACTCAACTGCCCGTCCACGAAGCTCAACCGACCATTGATTTGCTCAACTGACCGCCCACTAAGCTCAACCGACCTTTGATTGGCTGAACTGACCGCCCACTAAGCTCAACCGACCACTGATTGGCACAACTGACCGCCCACTAAGCTCAACCGACCATTGATTTGCTCAACTGACCGCCCACTAAGCTCAAACGACCATTGTTATGCTCAACTGCCCGCCCACTAAGCTCAACCGACCATTGATTGGCTCCACTGACCGACCACTAAGCTCAACCGACCACTGATTGGTTCAACTGCCCGCTCACTAAGCTCAACTGACAATTGATTGGCTCTATTGACCGCCCACTAAGCTCAACCGACCTTTGATTGCCTCAACTGCCCGCCCACTAAGCTCAACCTACCTTTGATTTCCTCAACTGCCCGCAAACTAAGCTCAACCGGCCTTTGTTTGGCTCAACTGCCTGCCCATTAAGCTCAACCGACCTTTGATTGGCCCAACTGCCCGCCCACTAAGCTCACCCGACCTTTGATTGGCTCAACTGCCCGCCCACTAAGCTCAACCGACTATTGATTGGCTTAACTGACCGACCATCAAGTTTAACCGACCATTCATTATTTCAACTACCCGACCACTAACCTCAACCGACCATTGATTGGCTCAACAGCCCGCCCACTAAGCTCAAACGACCATTGATTGGCTCCACTGACCGCCCACTGAGCTCAACCGACCATTGATTGGCTCAACTGCCCGCCCACTAAGCTCAACCGACCGTTGATTGGCTCAACTGACCGCCCATTAAGCTCAACCGACTATTGATTGGCTCAACTACCCGCCCACTAAGCTCAACCGACCATTGATTGGCTCAACAGCCCGCCCACTAAGCTCAACAGACCATTGATTGGCTCAACAGCCCGCCCACTAAGCTCAAACGACCATTGATTGGCTCCACTGACCGCCCACTGAGCTCAACCGACCATTGATTGGCTCAACAGCCCGCCCACTAAGCTCAACAGACCAATGATTGTCTCAACAGCCAGCCCACTAAGCTCAACCGACAATTGATTGACTCAACTGACCGCCCACTAAGCTCAACCGACCATTGATTGGCTTAACTGCCCGCCCACTAATTTCAACCGACCATTGATTGGCTCAACTGCCCGTCCTCGAAGCTCAACCGACCATTGATTGGCTCAACTGACCGCCCACTAAGCCAACCGACTTTTGATTGGCTTAACTGCCCGCCCACTAAGCTCAACCGACCTTTGATTGGCTGAACTGACCGCCCACTAAGCTCAACCGACCATTGATATGCTCAACAGCCCGCCCATTAAGCTCAACAGACCATTGATTGGCTCAACTGCCCGCCCACTAAGCTCAACCGACCATTGATTGACTCAACTGCCCGCCCACTTATCTGAAAGGACCATTGATTGACTCAACTGCCCGCCCACTTAGCTCAACCGACCTTTGATTGGATCAACTACACGACCATTTAGCTCAACCGACCTTGGATTGGCTCAACTGCCCGCCCACTAAGCTCAACCGACCATTAATTGGCTCAACTGACCGCCCATTAAGCTCAACCGACCATTAATTGGCTTAACTGCCCGCCCACTAATTTCAACCGACCATTGATTGGCTCAACTGCCCGTCCACGAAGCTCAACCGACCATTGATTGGCTCAACTGACCGCCCACTAAGATAACCGACTTTTGATTGGCTCAACTGCCCGCCAACTAAGCTCAACCGACCTTTGATTGGCTGAACTGACCGACCACTAAGCTCAACCGACCATTGACAGGCACAACTGACCGCCCACTAAGCTCAACCGACTATTGATTGGCTCAACTGCCCGCCCACTAAGCTCAAACGACCATTGATTGGCTCCATGACCGCCCACTGAGCTCAACCGACCATTGATTGGCTCAACTGCCCGCCCACTAAGCTCAACCGACCATTGATTGGCTCAACTGACCGCCCATTAAGCTCAACCGACTATTGATTGGCTCAACTACCCGCCCACTAAGCTCAACGGACCATTGATTGGCTCAACAGCCAGCCCACTAAGCTCAACCGACCATTGATTGACTCAACTGACCGCCCACTAAGCTCAACCGACCATTGATTGGCTTAACTGCCCGCCCACTAATTTCAACCGACCATTGATTGGCTCAACTGCCCGTCCACGAAGCTCAACCGACCATTGATTGGCTTAACTGACCGCCCACTAAGGCAACCGACTTTTGATTGGCTTAACTGCCCGCCCACTAAGCACAACCGACCTTTGATTGGCTGAACTGACCGCCCACTAAGCTCAACCGACCATTGATTGGCACAACTGACCGTCCACCAAGCTCAACCGACTACTGATTTGCTCAACTGACCGCCCACCAAGCTCAACCGACCATTGTTATGCTAAACTGCCCGCCCACTAAGCTCAACCGACCATTGATTGGCTCCATTGACCGCCCACTAAGCTCAACCGACCTATGATTGTCTCAACTGCCCGCCCACTAAGCTCAACCGACCTTTGATTGGCTCAACTGCCCGCCCACTATGCTCAACCGGCCTTTGTTTGGCTCAACTGCCTGCCCACTAAGCTCAACCGACCTTTGATTGGCTCAACTGCCCGCCCACTAAGCTCACCCGACCTTGGATTGGCTCAACTGCACGCCCACTAAGCTCAACCGATCTTGGATTAGCTCAACTGCCCGCCCACTAAGCTCAACCGACCATTGATTCGCTCAACTCACCGCCCATTAAGCTCCACCGATCATTGATTGGCTCAACAGCCCGCCCATTAAGCTCAACAGACCATTGAGTGGCTCAACTGCCCGCCCACTAAGCTCAACCGACCATTGATTATCTCAACTGCTCGCCCACTAATCTGAAAGGACCATTGATTGACTCAACTGTCCGCCCACTTAGCTCAACCGACCTTTGATTGGATCAACTGCACGACCACTTAGCTCAACCGATCTTGGATTGGCGCAACTGCCCGCCGCTAAGCTCAACCGACAATTGATTGGCTCAACTGCCCGCCCACTAAGCTCAACCGACCATTGATTGGCTCAACTGCCCGCCCACTAAGCTCAACCGACCATTGATTGGCTCAACTGCCCGCCCACTAAGCTCAACCGACCTTGGATTGGCTCAACTGCACGCCCACTAAGCTCAACCGACCTTGGATTAGCTCAACTGCCCGCCCACTAAGCTCAACCGACCATTGATTGAGTCAACTGACCGCCCACTAAGCTCAACCGGCCATTGATTGGCTTAACTGCCCGCCCACTAATTTCAACCGACCATTGATTGGCTCAACTGCCCGTGCACGAAGCTCAACCGACCATTGATTGGCTCAACTGACCGCCCACTAAGCCAACCGACTTTTGATTGGCTCAACTGCCCGCCCACTAAGCACAACCGACCTTTGATTGGCTGAACTGACAGCCCACTAAGCTAAACCGACCATTGATTGGCACAACTGACCGTCCACCAAGCTCAACCGACTATTGATTTGCTCAACTGACCGCCAACCAAGCTCAACCGACCATTGTTATGCTAAACCGCCCGCCCACTAAGCTCAACCGACCATTGATTGGCTCCATTGACCGCCCACTAAGCTCAACCGAACTTTGATTGTCTCAACTGCCCGCCCACTAAGCTCAACCGACCTTTGATTGGCTCAACTGCCCGCCCACTAAGCTCAACCGGCCTTTGTTTGGCTCAACTGCCTGCCCACTAAGCTCAACCGACCTTTGATTGGCTCAACTGCCCGCCCACTAAGCTCACCCGACCTTGGATTGGCTCAACTGCACGCCCACTAAGCTCAACCGATCTTGGATTAGCTCAACTGCCCGCACACTAAGCTCAACCGACCATTGATTCGCTCAACTCACCGCCCATTAAGCTCCACCGATCATTGATTGGCTCAACAGCCCGCCCATTAAGCTCAACAGACCATTGAGTGGCTCAACTGCCCGCCCACTAAGCTCAACCGACCATTGATTATCTCAACTGCCCGCCCACTAATCTGAAAGGACCATTGATTGACTCAACTGCCCGCCCACTTAGCTCAACCGACCTTTGATTGGATCAACTGCACGACCACTTAGCTCAACCGACCTTGGATTGGCTCAACTGCCCGCCACTAAGCTCAACCGACCATTAATTGGCTCAACTGCCCGCCCATTAAGCTCAACCTACCATTGATTGACTTAACTGCCCACCCACTAAGCTCAACCGACCAATGATTGGCTCAAATGCCCGCCCATCTAAGCTTAACCGAACATTGATTGACTCAACTGACCGCCCACTAAGCTCAACCGACCAGTAATTGGCTTAACTGCCCGCCCACTAATTTCAACCGACCATTGATTGACTCAACTGCCCGTCCACGAAGCTCAACCGACCATTGATTTGCTCAACTGACCGCCCACTAAGCTCAACCGACCTTTGATTGGCTGAACTGACCGCCCACTAAGCTCAACCGACCACTGATTGGCACAACTGACCGCCCACTAAGCTCAACCGACCATTGATTTGCTCAACTGACCGCCCACTAAGCTCAAACGACCATTGTTATGCTCAACTGCCCGTCCACTAAGCTCAACCGACCATTGATTGGCTCCACTGACCGACCACTAAGCTCAACCGACCACTGATTGGTTCAACTGCCCGCTCACTAAGCTCAACTGACAATTGATTGGCTCTATTGACCGCCCACTAAGCTCAACCGACCTTTGATTGCCTCAACTGCCCGCCCACTAAGGTCAACCTACCTTTGATTTCCTCAACTGCCCGCAAACTAAGCTCAACCGGCCTTTGTTTGGCTCAACTGCCTGCCCATCAAGCTCAACCGACCTTTGATTGGCCCAACTGCCCGCCCACTAAGCTCACCCGACCTTTGATTGGCTCAACTGCCCGCCCACTAAGCTCAACCGACTATTGATTGGCTTAACTGACCGACCATCAAGTTTAACCGACCATTCATTATTTCAACTACCCGACCACTAACCTCAACCGACCATTGATTGGCTCAACAGCCCGCCCACTAAGCTCAAACGACCATTGATTGGCTCCACTGACCGCCCACTGAGCTCAACCGACCATTGATTGGCTCAACTGCCCGCCCACTAAGCTCAACCGACCGTTGATTGGCTCAACTGACCGCCCATTAAGCTCAACCGACTATTGATTGGCTCAACTACCCGCCCACTAAGCTCAACCGACCATTGATTGGCTCAACAGCCCGCCCACTAAGCTCAACAGACCATTGATTGGCTCAACAGCCCGCCCACTAAGCTCAAACGACCATTGATTGGCTCCACTGACCGTCCACTGAGCTCAACCGACCATTGATTGGCTCAACAGCCCGCCCACTAAGCTCAACAGACCATTGATTGTCTCAACAGCCAGCCCACTAAGCTCAACCGACAATTGATTGACTCAACTGACCGCCCACTAAGCTCAACCGACCATTGATTGGCTTAACTGCCCGCCCACTAATTTCAACCGACCATTAATTGGCTCAACTGCCCGTCCTCGAAGCTCAACCGACCATTGATTGGCTCAACTGACCGCCCACTAAGCCAACCAATTTTGATTGGCTTAACTGCCCACCCACTAAGCTCAACCGACCTTTGATTGGCTGAACTGACCGCCCACTAAGCTCAACCGACCATTGATTGGCACAACTGACCGCCCACCAAGCTCAATCGACTATTGATTTGCTCAACTGACCGCCCACTAAGCTCAACCGACCATTTTTATGCTAAACTGCCCGCCCACTAAGCTCAACCGACCATTGATTGGCTCAATTGACCGCCCACTAAGCTCAACCGACTTTTGATTGGCTCAACTGCCCGCCCACTAAGCTCAACCGATCTTTGATTGGCTCAACTGCCCGCCCACTAAGCTCAACCGCCCTTTGTTTGGCTCAACTGCCTGCCCACTAAGCTCAACCGACCTTTGATTGGCTCAACTGCCCGCCCACTAAGCTCACCCGACCTTTGATTGGCTCAACTCCCCGACCACTAAGCTCAACCGACTATTGATTGGCTCAACTGACCGCCCAATAAGCTCAACCGACCATTCATTATTTTAACTACCAGACCACTAAGCTCAACCGACCATTGATTGGCTCAACAGCCCGCCCACTAAGCTCAACCGACCATTGATTGGCTCAACTGCCCGCCCACTAAGCTCAACCGACCATTGATTGGCTCAACTGCCCGCCCACTAAGCCCAACCGACCATTGATTGGCTCAACTGCCTGCCCAATAAGATCAACCGACCATGGATTGGCTCAACTGCCCGCCCACTAAGCTCAATAGACCAATGACTGGCTCAACTGCCCGCCCACTAAGCTCAACCGACCATTGATTGGCTCAACTGCCCGCCCACTAAGCTCAACCGACCATTGATTGGCTCAACTGCCCGCCCACTAAGCTCAACCGACCATTGATTGGCTCAACTTCCCGCCCACTAAGCTCAACCGACCTTGGATTGGCTCAACTGCACGCCCACTAAGCTCAACCGACCTTGGATTAGCTCAACTGCCCGCCCACTATGCTCAACCGACCATTGATTCGCTCAACTCACTGCCCATTAAGCTCCACCGACCATTGATTGGCTCAACAGCCCGCCCAATAAGCTCAACAGACTATTGATTGGCTCAACTGCCCGCCCACTAAGCTCAACCGACCATTGATTGGCTCAACTGCCCGCCCACTAAACTGAAAGGACCATTGATTGAGTCAACTGCCCGCCCACTTAGCTCAACCGACCTTTGATTGGATCAACTGCACGACCACTTAGCTCAACCGACCTTGGATTGGCTCAACTGCCCGCCCACTAAGCTCAACCGACCATTAATTGGCTCAACTGCCCGCCCACTAAGCTCAACCGACCAATGATTGGCTCAAATGCCCGCCTATCTAAGCTTAACCGAACATTGATTGACTCAACTGACCGCCCACTAAGCTCAACCGACCAGTAATTGGCTTAACTGCCCGCCCACTATGCTCAACCGACCATTGATTCGCTCAACTCACCGCCCATTAAGCTCCACCGACCATTGATTGGCTCAACAGCCCGCCCAATAAGCTCAACAGACTATTGATTGGCTCAACTGCCCGCCCACTAAGCTCAACCGACCATTGATTGGCTCAACTGCCCGCCCACTAAACTGAAAGGACCATTGATTGAGTCAACTGCCCGCCCACTTAGCTCAACCGACCTTTGATTGGATCAACTGCACGACCACTTAGCTCAACCGACCTTGGATTGGCTCAACTGCCCGCCCACTAAGCTCAACCGACCTTGGATTGGCTCAACTGCACGCCCACTAAGCTCAACCGACCTTGGATTAGCTCAACTGCCCGCCCACTATGCTCAACCGACCATTGATTCGCTCAACTCACTGCCCATTAAGCTCCACCGACCATTGATTGGCTCAACAGCCCGCCCAATAAGCTCAACAGACTATTGATTGGCTCAACTGCCCGCCCACTAAGCTCAACCGACCATTGATTGGCTCAACTGCCCGCCCACTAAACTGAAAGGACCATTGATTGAGTCAACTGCCCGCCCACTTAGCTCAACCGACCTTTGATTGGATCAACTGCACGACCACTTAGCTCAACCGACCTTGGATTGGCTCAACTGCCCGCCCACTAAGCTCAACCGACCATTAATTGGCTCAACTGCCCGCCCACTAAGCTCAACCGACCAATGATTGGCTCAAATGCCCGCCTATCTAAGCTTAACCGAACATTGATTGACTCAACTGACCGCCCACTAAGCTCAACCGACCAGTAATTGGCTTAACTGCCCGCCCACTATGCTCAACCGACCATTGATTCGCTCAACTCACCGCCCATTAAGCTCCACCGACCATTGATTGGCTCAACAGCCCGCCCAATAAGCTCAACAGACTATTGATTGGCTCAACTGCCCGCCCACTAAGCTCAACCGACCATTGATTGGCTCAACTGCCCGCCCACTAAACTGAAAGGACCATTGATTGAGTCAACTGCCCGCCCACTTAGCTCAACCGACCTTTGATTGGATCAACTGCACGACCACTTAGCTCAACCGACCTTGGATTGGCTCAACTGCCCGCCCACTAAGCTCAACCGACCATTAATTGGCTCAACTGCCCGCCCACTAAGCTCAACCGACCAATGATTGGCTCAAATGCCCGCCTATCTAAGCTTAACCGAACATTGATTGACTCAACTGACCGCCCACTAAGCTCAACCGACCAGTAATTGGCTTAACTGCCCGCCCACTAATTTCAACCGACCATTGATTGGCTCAACTGCCCGTCCACGAAGCTCAACCGACCATTGATTTGCTCAACTGACCGCCCACTAAGCTCAACCGACCTTTGATTGGCTGAACTGACCGCCCACTAAGCTCAACCGACCACTGATTGGCACAACTGACCACCCACTAAGCTCAACCGACCATTGATTTGCTCAACTGACCGCCCACTAAGCTCAAACGAGAATTGTTATGCTCAACTGCCCGCCCACTAAGCTCAACCGAACATTGATTGGCTCCACTGACCGCCCACTAAGCTCAACCGACCACTGATTGGCTCAACTGCCCGCTCACTAAGCTCAACCGACCATTGATTGGCTCTATTGACCGCCCACTAAGCTCAACCGACCTTTGATTGGCTCAACTGCCCGCCCATCAAGCTCAATCGACCAATGACTGGCTCAACTGCCCGCCCACTAAGCTCAACCGACCATTGATTGGCTCAACTGCCCGCCCACTAAGCTCAACCGACCATTGATTGGCTCAACTGCCCGCCCACTAAGCTCAACCGACCATTGATTGGCTCAACTGCCCGCCCACTAAGCTCAACCGACCTTGAATTGGCTCAACTGCACGCCCACTAAGCTCAACCGACCTTGGATTAGCTCAACTGCCCGCCCACTAAACTCAACCGACCATTGATTCGCTCAACACACCGCCCATTAAGCTCCACCGACCATTGATATGCTCAACAGCCCGCCCATTAAGCTCAACAGACCATTGATTGGCTCAACTGCCCGCCCACTAAGCTCAACCGACCATTGATTGACTCAACTGCCCGCCCACTTATCTGAAAGGACCATTGATTGACTCAACTGCCCGCCCACTTAGCTCAACCGACCTTTGATTGGCTGAACTGACCGCCCACTAAGCTCAACCGACCACTGATTGGCACAACTGACCACCCACTAAGCTCAACCGACCATTGATTTGCTCAACTGACCGCCCACTAAGCTCAAACGAGAATTGTTATGCTCAACTGCCCGCCCACTAAGCTCAACCGAACATTGATTGGCTCAACTGACCGCCCACTAAGCTCAACCGACCTTTGATTGGCTGAACTGACCGCCCACTAAGCTCAACCGACCACTGATTGGCACAACTGACCACCCACTAAGCTCAACCGACCATTGATTTGCTCAACTGACCGCCCACTAAGCTCAAACGAGAATTGTTATGCTCAACTGCCCGCCCACTAAGCTCAACCGAACATTGATTGGCTCCACTGACCGCCCACTAAGCTCAACCGACCACTGATTGGCTCAACTGCCCGCTCACTAAGCTCAACCGACCATTGATTGGCTCTATTGACCGCCCACTAAGCTCAACCGACCTTTGATTGGCTCAACTGCCCGCCCATCAAGCTCAATCGACCAATGACTGGCTCAACTGCCCGCCCACTAAGCTCAACCGACCATTGATTGGCTCAACTGCCCGCCCACTAAGCTCAACCGACCATTGATTGGCTCAACTGCCCGCCCACTAAGCTCAACCGACCATTGATTGGCTCAACTGCCCGCCCACTAAGCTCAACCGACCATTAATTGGCTCAACTGACCGCCCATTAAGCTCAACCGACCATTAATTGGCTTAACTGCCCGCCCACTAATTTCAACCGATCATTGATTGGCTCAACTGCCCGTCCACGAAGCTCAACCGACCATTGATTGGCTCAACTGACCGCCCACTAAGATAACCGACTTTTGATTAACTCAACTGCCCGCCAACTAAACTCAACCGACCTTTGATTGGCTGAACTGACCGACCACTAAGCTCAACCGACCATTGACAGGCACAACTGACCGCCCACTAAGCTCAACCGACTATTGATTTGCTCAACTGACCGCCCACTAAGCTCAACCGACCATTGTTATGCTAAACTGCCCGCCCACTAAGCTCAACCGACCATTGATTGGCTCCATTGACCGCCCACTAAGCTCAACCGACCTTTGATTGGCTCAACTGCCCGCCCACTAAGCTCAACCGACCTTTGATTGGCTCAACTGCCCGCCCACTAAGCTCAACCGGCCTTTGTTTGGCTCAACTGCCTGCCCACTAAGCTCAACCGACCTTTGATTGGCTCAACTGCCCGACCACTAAACTCAACCGACTATTGATTGGCTCAACTGACAGCCCAATAAGCTCAACCGACCATTCATTATTTCAACTACCCGACCACTAAGCTCAACCGACCATTGATTGGCTCAACAGCCCGCCCCTAAGCTGAATAGACCATTGATTGGCTCAACTGCCCGCCCACTAAGCTCAAAGACCATTGATTGGCCCCACTGACCGCCCACTAAGCTCAACCGGCCATTGATTGGCTCAACTGTCCGCCCACTAAGCTCAACTGACCATTGATTGGCTCAACAGCCCGCCCACTAAGCTCAACAGACCATTGATTGTCTCAACAGCCAGCCCACTAAGCTACCCCGACAATTGATTGACTCAACTGACCGCCCACTAAGCTCAACCGACCATTGATTGGCTTAACTGCCCGCCCACTAATTTCAACCGACCATTGATTGGCTCAACTGCCCGTCCTCGAAGCTCAACCGACCATTGATTGGCTCAACTGACCGCCCACTAAGCCAACCAATTTTGATTGGCTTAACTGCCCGCCCACTAAGCTCAACCGACCTTTGATTGGCTGAACTGACCGCCCACTAAGCTCAACCGACCATTGATTGGCACAACTGACCGCCCACCAAGCTCAATCGACTATTGATTTGCTCAACTGACCGCCCACTAAGCTCAACCGACCATTTTTATGCTAAACTGCCCGCCCACTAAGCTCAACCGACCATTGATTGGCTCAATTGACCGCCCACTAAGCTCAACCGACCTTTGATTGGCTCAACTGCCCGCCCACTAAGCTCAACCGATCTTTGATTGGCTCAACTGCCCGCCCACTAAGCTCAACCGCCCTTTGTTTGGCTCAACTGCCTGCCCACTAAGCTCAACCGACCTTTGATTGGCTCAACTGCCCGCCCACTAAGCTCACCCGACCTTTGATTGGCTCAACTCCCCGACCACTAAGCTCAACCGACTATTGATTGGCTCAACTGACCGCCCAATAAGCTCAACCGACCATTCATTATTTTAACTACCAGACCACTAAGCTCAACCGACCA
The DNA here is from genome assembly GCF_026930045.1 of Uloborus diversus. Taxonomy (NCBI): domain Eukaryota; kingdom Metazoa; phylum Arthropoda; class Arachnida; order Araneae; family Uloboridae; genus Uloborus; species Uloborus diversus. The sequence continues at coordinate 25,837 of NW_026558744.1, forward strand.
TTGATTGGCTCAACAGCCCGCCCACTAAGCTCAACCGACCATTGATTGGCTCAACTGCCCGCCCACTAAGCTCAACCGACCATTGATTGGCTCAACTGCCCGCCCACTAAGCCCAACCGACCATTGATTGGCTCAACTGCCTGCCCAATAAGATCAACCGACCATGGATTGGCTCAACTGCCCGCCCACTAAGCTCAATCGACCAATGACTGGCTCAACTGCCCGCCCACTAAGCTCAACCGACCATTGATTGGCTCAACTGCCCGCCCACTAAGCTCAACCGACCATTGATTGGCTCAACTGCCCGCCCACTAAGCTCAACCGACCATTGATTGGCTCAACTGCCAGCCCACTAAGCTCAACCGACCTTGGATTGGCTCAACTGCACGCCCACTAAGCTCAACCGACCTTGGATTAGCTCAACTGCCCGCCCACTATGCTCAACCGACCATTGATTCGCTCAACTCACCGCCCATTAAGCTCCACCGACCATTGATTGGCTCAACAGCCCGCCCAATAAGCTCAACAGACTATTGATTGGCTCAACTGCCCGCCCACTAAGCTCAACCGACCATTGATTGGCTCAACTGCCCGCCCACTAAACTGAAAGGACCATTGATTGAGTCAACTGCCCGCCCACTTAGCTCAACCGACCTTTGATTGGATCAACTGCACGACCACTTAGCTCAACCGACCTTGGATTGGCTCAACTGCCCGCCCACTAAGCTCAACCGACCATTAATTGGCTCAACTGCCCGCCCACTAAGCTCAACCGACCAATGATTGGCTCAAATGCCCGCCTATCTAAGCTTAACCGAACATTGATTGACTCAACTGACCGCCCACTAAGCTCAACCGACCAGTAATTGGCTTAACTGCCCGCCCACTAATTTCAACCGACCATTGATTGGCTCAACTGCCCGTCCACGAAGCTCAACCGACCATTGATTTGCTCAACTGACCGCCCACTAAGCTCAACCGACCTTTGATTGGCTGAACTGACCGCCCACTAAGCTCAACCGACCACTGATTGGCACAACTGACCACCCACTAAGCTCAACCGACCATTGATTTGCTCAACTGACCGCCCACTAAGCTCAAACGAGAATTGTTATGCTCAACTGCCCGCCCACTAAGCTCAACCGAACATTGATTGGCTCCACTGACCGCCCACTAAGCTCAACCGACCACTGATTGGCTCAACTGCCCGCTCACTAAGCTCAACCGACCATTGATTGGCTCTATTGACCGCCCACTAAGCTCAACCGACCTTTGATTGGCTCAACTGCCCGCCCATCAAGCTCAATCGACCAATGACTGGCTCAACTGCCCGCCCACTAAGCTCAACCGACCATTGATTGGCTCAACTGCCCGCCCACTAAGCTCAACCGACCATTGATTGGCTCAACTGCCCGCCCACTAAGCTCAACCGACCATTGATTGGCTCAACTGCCCGCCCACTAAGCTCAACCGACCTTGAATTGGCTCAACTGCACGCCCACTAAGCTCAACCGACCTTGGATTAGCTCAACTGGCCGCCCACTAAACTCAACCGACCATTGATTCGCTCAACACACCGCCCATTAAGCTCCACCGACCATTGATATGCTCAACAGCCCGCCCATTAAGCTCAACAGACCATTGATTGACTCAACTGCCCGCCCACTTAGCTCAACCGACCTTTGATTGGATCAACTACACGACCATTTAGCTCAACCGACCTTGGATTGGCTCAACTGCCCGCCCACTATGCTCAACCGACCATTAATTGGCTCAACTGACCGCCCATTAAGCTCAACCGACCATTAATTGGCTTAACTGCCCGCCCACTAATTTCAACCGACCATTGATTGGCTCAACTGCCCGTCCACGAAGCTCAACCGACCATTGATTGGCTCAACTGACCGCCCACTAAGATAACCGACTTTTGATTAACTCAACTGCCCGCCAACTAAACTCAACCGACCTTTGATTGGCTGAACTGACCGACCACTAAGCTCAACCGACCATTGACAGGCACAACTGACCGCCCACTAAGCTCAACCGACTATTGATTTGCTCAACTGACCGCCCACTAAGCTCAACCGACCATTGTTATGCTAAACTGCCCGCCCACTAAGCTCAACCGACCATTGATTGGTTCCATTGACCGCCCACTAAGCTCAACCGACCTTTGATTGGCTCAACTGCCCGCCCACTAAGCTCAACCGACCTTTGATTGGCTCAACTGCCCGCCCACTAAGCTCAACCGGCCTTTGTTTGGCTCAACTGCCTGCCCACTAAGCTCAACCGACCTTTGATTGGCTCAACTGCCCGACCACTAAACTCAACCGACTATTGATTGGCTCAACTGACAGCCCAATAAGCTCAACCGACCATTCATTATTTCAACTACCCGACCACTAAGCTCAACCGACCATTGATTGGCTCAACAGCCCGCCCCTAAGCTGAATAGACCATTGATTGGCTCAACTGCCCGCCCACTAAGCTCAAAGACCATTGATTGGCCCCACTGACCGCCCACTAAGCTCAACTGGCCATTGATTGGCTCAACTGTCCGCCCACTAAGCTCAACCGACCATTGATTGGCTCAACTGACCGCCCATTAAGCTTAACCGACCATTAATTGGCTCAACTACCCGCCCACTAAGCTCAACCGACTATTGATTGGCTCAACAGCCCGCCCACTAAGCTCAACAGACCAATGATTGACTCAACTGCCTGCCCACTAAGATCAACCGACCATTGATTGGCTCAACTGCCCGCCCACTAAGCTCAACCGACCATTGATTGGCTCAACTGCCCGCCCACTAAGCTCAACCGACCATTGATTGGTTCAACTGCCCGCCCACTAAGCTCAACCAACCTTGGATTGGCTCAACTGCACGCAGACTAAGCTCAACCGACCATTGATTTGCTCAACTCACCGCCCATTAAGCTCCACCGACCATTGATTGGCTCAACTACCCGCCCACTAAGATCAACCGACCATTGATTGGCTCAACTGACCGCCCACTAAGCTCAACCGACAATTGTATGCTCAACTGCCCACCCACTAAGCTCAACCGACCATTGATTGTCTCCACTGACCGCCCACTAAGCTCAACCGACCATTGATTGACTCAACTGCCCGCCCACTAAGCTCAACCGACCATTGATTGGCTCAACTGCCTGCCCAATAAGATCAACCGACCATGGATTAGCTCAACTGCCCGCCCACTAAGTTCAACCGACCATTGATTCGCTCAACTCACCGCCCATTAAGCTCCACCGACCACTGATTGGCTCAACAGCCCGCCCATTAAGCTCAACAGACCATTGATTGGCTCAACTGCCCGCCCACTAAGCTCAACCGACCATTGATTGACTCAACTGCCCGCCCACTAATCTGAACGGACCATTGATTGACTCAACTGCCCGCCCACTTAGCTCAACCGACCTTTGATTGGATCAACTGCACGACCACTTAGCTCAAGCGACCTTGGATTGGCTCAACTGCCCGCCCACTAAGCTCAACCGACCAATGATTGGCTCAACTGACCGCCTATTAAGCTCAACCTACCATTGATTGACTCAACTGCCCGCCCACTAAGCTCAACCGACCACTAATAGGCTCAAATGCCCGCCCATCTAAGCTCAACCGACCAATAATTGGCTCAAATGCCCGCCCATCTAAGCTTAACCGAACATTGATTGTCTCAACTGACCGCCCACTAAGCTCAACCGACCAGTAATTGGCTTAACTGCCCGCCCACTATTTTCAACCGACCATTGATTGGCTCAACTGCCCGTCCACGAAGCTCAACCGACCATTGATTGGCTCAACTGACCGCCCACTACGCTAAACCGACCTTTGATTGGCTGAACTGACCGCCCACTAAGCTCAACCGACCACTGATTGGCACAACTGACCGCCCACTAAGCTCAACCGACCATTGATTTGCTCAACTGAATGCCCACTAAGCTCAACCGACCATTGATTGGCTCAACTGAACGCCCACTAAGCTCAAACGACCATTGATTGGCTCAACTGCCCGCCCACTAAGCTCAAGCAACCTTGGATTTGCTCAACTGCCCGCCCACTAAGCTCAATCGACCAATGACTGGCTCAACTGCCCGCCCACTAAGCTCAACCGACCATTGATTGGCTCAACTGCCCGCCCACTAAGCTCAACCGACCATTGATTGGCTCAACTGCCCGCCCACTAAGCTCAACCGACCATTGATTGGCTCAACTGCCCGCCCACTAAGCTCAACCGACCTTGGATTGGCTCAACTGCACGCCCACTAAGCTCAACCGACCTTGGATTAGCTCAACTGCCCGCCCACTATGCTCAACCGACCATTGATTCGCTCAACTCACCGCCCATTAAGCTCCACCGACCATTGATTGGCTCAACAGCCCGCCCAATAAGCTCAACCGATCTTTGATTGGCTCAACTGCCCGCCCACTAAGCTCAACCGCCCTTTGTTTGGCTCAACTGCCTGCCCACTAAGCTCAACCGACCTTTGATTGGCTCAACTGCCCGCCCACTAAGCTCACCCGACCTTTGATTGGCTCAACTCCCCGACCACTAAGCTCAACCGACTATTGATTGGCTCAACTGACCGCCCAATAAGCTCAACCGACCATTCATTATTTTAACTACCAGACCACTAAGCTCAACCGACCATTGATTGGCTTAACAGCCCGCCCACTAAGCTCAACCGACCATTGATTGGCTCAACTGCCCGCCCACTAAGCTCAACCGACCATTGATTGGCTCAACTGCCCGCCCACTAAGCCCAACCGACCATTGATTGGCTCAACTGCCTGCCCAATAAGATCAACCGACAATGGATTGGCTCAACTGCCCGCCCACTAAGCTCAATCGACCAATGACTGGCTCAACTGCCCGCCCACTAAGCTCAACCGACCATTGATTGGCTCAACTGCCCGCCCACTAAGCTCAACCGACCATTGATTGGCTCAACTGCCCGCCCACTAAGCTCAACCGACCATTGATTGGCTCAACTGCCCGCCCACTAAGCTCAACCGACCTTGGATTGGCTCAACTGCACGCCCACTAAGCTCAACCGACCTTGGATTAGCTCAACTGCCCGCCCACTATGCTCAACCGACCATTGATTCGCTCAACTCACCGCCCATTAAGCTCCACCGACCATTGATTGGCTCTATTGACCGCCCACTAAGCTCAACCGACCTTTGATTGGCTCAACTGCCCGCCCATCAAGCTCAATCGACCAATGACTGGCTCAACTGCCCGCCCACTAAGCTCAACCGACCATTGATTGGCTCAACTGCCCGCCCACTAAGCTCAACCGACCATTGATTGGCTCAACTGCCCGCCCACTAAGCTCAACCGACCTTGAATTGGCTCAACTGCACGCCCACTAAGCTCAACCGACCTTGGATTAGCTCAACTGCCCGCCCACTAAACTCAACCGACCATTGATTCGGTCAACACACCGCCCATTAAGCTCCACCGACCATTGATATGCTCAACAGCCCGCCCATTAAGCTCAACAGACCATTGATTGGCTCAACTGCCCGCCCACTAAGCTCAACCGACCATTGATTGACTCAACTGCCCGCCCACTTATCTGAAAGGACCATTGATTGACTCAACTGCCCGCCCACTTAGCTCAACCGACCTTTGATTGGATCAACTACACGACCATTTAGCTCAACCGACCTTGGATTGGCTCAACTGCCCGCCCACTAAGCTCAACCGACCATTAATTGGCTCAACTGACCGCCCATTAAGCTCAACCGACCATTAATTGGCTTAACTGCCCGCCCACTAATTTCAACCGACCATTGATTGGCTCAACTGCCCGTCCACGAAGCTCAACCGACCATTGATTGGCTCAACTGACCGCCCACTAAGATAACCGACTTTTGATTAACTCAACTGCCCGCCAACTAAACTCAACCGACCTTTGATTGGCTGAACTGACCGACCACTAAGCTCAACCGACCATTGACAGGCACAACTGACCGCCCACTAAGCTCAACCGACTATTGATTTGCTCAACTGACCGCCCACTAAGCTCAACCGACCATTGTTATGCTAAACTGCCCGCCCACTAAGCTCAACCGACCATTGATTGGCTCCATTGACCGCCCACTAAGCTCAACCGACCTTTGATTGGCTCAACTGCCCGCCCACTAAGCTCAACCGACCTTTGATTGGCTCAACTGCCCGCCCACTAAGCTCAACCGGCCTTTGTTTGGCTCAACTGCCTGCCCACTAAGCTCAACCGACCTTTGATTGGCTCAACTGCCCGACCACTAAACTCAACCGACTATTGATTGGCTCAACTGACAGCCCAATAAGCTCAACCGACCATTCATTATTTCAACTACCCGACCACTAAGCTCAACCGACCATTGATTGGCTCAACAGCCCGCCCCTAAGCTGAATAGACCATTGATTGGCTCAACTGCCCGCCCACTAAGCTCAAAGACCATTGATTGGCCCCACTGACCGCCCACTAAGCTCAACCGGCCATTGATTGGCTCAACTGTCCGCCCACTAAGCTCAACCGACCATTGATTGGCTCAACTGACCGCCCATTAAGCTTAACCGACCATTAATTGGCTCAACTACCCGCCCACTAAGCTCAACCGACTATTGATTGGCTCAACAGCCCGCCCACTAAGCTCAACAGACCAATGATTGACTCAACTGCCTGCCCACTAAGATCAACCGACCATTGATTGGCTCAACTGCCCGCCCACTAAGCTCAACCGACCATTGATTGGCTCAACTGCCCGCCCACTAAGCTCAACCGACCATTGATTGGTTCAACTGCCCGCCCACTAAGCTCAACCAACCTTGGATTGGCTCAACTGCACGCAGACTAAGCTCAACCGACCATTGATTTGCTCAACTCACCGCCCATTAAGCTCCACCGACCATTGATTGGCTCAACTACCCGCCCACTAAGATCAACCGACCATTGATTGGCTCAACTGACCGCCCACTAAGCTCAACCGACAATTGTATGCTCAACTGCCCACCCACTAAGCTCAACCGACCATTGATTGTCTCCACTGACCGCCCACTAAGCTCAACCGACCATTGATTGACTCAACTGCCCGCCCACTAAGCTCAACCGACCATTGATTGGCTCAACTGCCTGCCCAATAAGATCAACCGACCATGGATTAGCTCAACTGCCCGCCCACTAAGTTCAACCGACCATTGATTCGCTCAACTCACCGCCCATTAAGCTCCACCGACCATTGATTGGCTCAACAGCCCGCCCATTGAGCTCAACAGACCATTGATTGGCTCAACTGCCCGCCCACTAAGCTCAACCGACCATTGATTGACTCAACTGCCCGCCCACTAATCTGAACGGACCATTGATTGACTCAACTGCCCGCCCACTTAGCTCAACCGACCTTTGATTGGATCAACTGCACGACCACTTAGCTCAAGCGACCTTGGATTGGCTCAACTGCCCTCCCACTAAGCTCAACCGACCAATGATTGGCTCAACTGACCGCCTATTAAGCTCAACCTACCATTGATTGACTCAACTGCCCGCCCACTAAGCTCAACCGACCACTGATAGGCTCAAATGCCCGCCCATCTAAGCTCAACCGACCAATAATTGGCTCAAATGCCCGCCCATCTAAGCTTAACCGAACATTGATTGTCTCAACTGACCGCCCACTAAGCTCAACCGACCAGTAATTGGCTTAACTGCCCGCCCACTATTTTCAACCGACCATTGATTGGCTCAACTGCCCGTCCACGAAGCTCAACCGACCATTGATTGGCTCAACTGACCGCCCACTAAGCTAAACCGACCTTTGATTGGCTGAACTGACCGCCCACTAAGCTCAACCGACCACTGATTGGCACAACTGACCGCCCACTAAGCTCAACCGACCATTGATTTGCTCAACTGAATGCCCACTTAGCTCAACCGACCATTGATTGGCTCAACTGAACGCCCACTAAGCTCAAACGACCATTGATTGGCTCAACTGCCCGCCCACTAAGCTCAAGCAACCTTGGATTTGCTCAACTGCCCGCCCACTAAGCTCAATCGACCAATGACTGGCTCAACTGCCCGCCCACTAAGCTCAACCGACCATTGATTGGCTCAACTGCCCGCCCACTAAGCTCAACCGACCATTGATTGGCTCAACTGCCCGCCCACTAAGCTCAACCGACCATTGATTGGCTCAACTGCCCGCCCACTAAGCTCAACCGACCTTGGATTGGCTCAACTGCACGCCCACTAAGCTCAACCGACCTTGGATTAGCTCAACAGCCCGCCCACTATGCTCAACCGACCATTGATTCGCTCAACTCACCGCCCATTAAGCTCCACCGACCATTGATTGGCTCAACAGCCCGCCCAATAAGCTCAACAGACTATTGATTGGCTCATCTGCCCGCCCACTAAGCTCAACCGACCATTGATTGGCTCAACTGCCCGCCCACTAAACTGAAAGGACCATTGATTGAGTCAACTGCCCGCCCACTTAGCTCAACCGACCTTTGATTGGATCAACTGCACGACCACTTAGCTCAACCGACCTTGGATTGGCTCAACTGCCCGCCCACTAAGCTCAACCGACCATTAATTGGCTCAACTGCCCGCCCACTAAGCTCAACCGACCAATGATTGGCTCAAATGCCCGCCTATCTAAGCTTAACCGAACATTGATTGACTCAACTGACCGCCCACTAAGCTCAACCGACCAGTAATTGGCTTACCTGCCCGCCCACTAATTTCAACCGACCATTGATTGGCTCAACTGCCCGTCCACGAAGCTCAACCGACCATTGATTTGCTCAACTGACCGCCCACTAAGCTCAACCGACCTTTGATTGGCTGAACTGACCGCCCACTAAGCTCAACCGACCACTGATTGGCACAACTGACCACCCACTAAGCTCAACCGACCATTGATTTGCTCAACTGACCGCCCACTAAGCTCAAACGAGAATTGTTATGCTCAACTGCCCGCCCACTAAGCTCAACCGAACATTGATTGGCTCCACTGACTGCCCACTAAGCTCAACCGACCACTGATTGGCTCAACTGCCCGCTCACTAAGCTCAACCGACCATTGATTGGCTCTATTGACCGCCCACTAAGCTCAACCGACCAATGATTGGCTCAACTGACCGCCTATTAAGCTCAACCTACCATTGATTGACTCAACTGCCCGCCCACTAAGCTCAACCGACCACTGATAGGCTCAAATGCCCGCCCATCTAAGCTCAACCGACCAATAATTGGCTCAAATGCCCGCCCATCTAAGCTTAATCGAACATTGATTGTCTCAACTGACCGCCCACTAAGCTCAACCGACCAGTAATTGGCTTAACTGCCCGCCCACTATTTTCAACCGACCATTGATTGGCTCAACTGCCCGTCCACGAAGCTCAACCGACCATTGATTGGCTCAACTGACCGCCCACTAAGCTAAACCGACCTTTGATTGGCTGAACTGACCGCCCACTAAGCTCAACCGACCACTGATTGGCACAACTGACCGCCCACTAAGCTCAACCGACCATTGATTTGCTCAACTGAATGCCCACTTAGCTCAACCGACCATTGATTGGCTCAACTGCCCGCCCACTAAGCTCAAGCAACCTTGGATTTGCTCAACTGCCCGCCCACTAAGCTCAATCGACCAATGACTGGCTCAACTGCCCGCCCACTAAGCTCAACCGACCATTGATTGGCTCAACTGCCCGCCCACTAAGCTCAACCGACCATTGATTGGCTCAACTGCCCGCCCACTAAGCTCAACCGACCATTGATTGGTTCAACTGCCCGCCCACTAAGCTCAACCGACCTTGGATTGGCTCAACTGCACGCCCACTAAGCTCAACCGACCTTGGATTAGCTCAACTGCCCGCCCACTATGCTCAACCGACCATTGATTCGCTCAACTCACCGACCATTAAGCTCCACCGACCATTGATTGGCTCAACAGCCCGCCCAATAAGCTCAACAGACTATTGATTGGCTCAACTGCCCGCCCACTAAGCTCAACCGACCATTGATTGGCTCAACTGCCCGCCCACTAAACTGAAAGGACCATTGATTGAGTCAACTGCCCGCCCACTTAGCTCAACCGACCTTTGATTGGATCAACTGCACGACCACTTAGCTCAACCGACCTTGGATTGGCTCAACTGCCCGCCCACTAAGCTCAACCGACCATTAATTGGCTCAACTGCCCGCCCACTAAGCTCAACCGACCAATGATTGGCTCAAATGCCCGCCTATCTAAGCTTAACCGAACATTGATTGACTCAACTGACCGCCCACTAAGCTCAACCGACCAGTAATTGGCTTAACTGCCCGCCCACTAATTTCAACCGACCATTGATTGGCTCAACTGCCCGTCCACGAAGCTCAACCGACCATTGATTTGCTCAACTGACCGCCCACTAAGCTCAACCGACCTTTGATTGGCTGAACTGACCGCCCACTAAGCTCAACCGACCACTGATTGGCACAACTGACCACCCACTAAGCTCAACCGACCATTGATTTGCTCAACTGACCGCCCACTAAGCTCAAACGAGAATTGTTATGCTCAACTGCCCGCCCACTAAGCTCAACCGAACATTGATTGGCTCCACTGACTGCCCACTAAGCTCAACCGACCACTGATTGGCTCAACTGCCCGCTCACTAAGCTCAACCGACCATTGATTGGCTCTATTGACCGCCCACTAAGCTCAACCGACCTTTGATTGGCTCAACTGCCCGCCCATCAAGCTCAATCGACCAATGACTGGCTCAACTGCCCGCCCACTAAGCTCAACCGACCATTGATTGGCTCAACTGCCCGCCCACTAAGCTCAACCGACTATTGATTGGCTCAACTGCCCGCCCACTAAGCTCAACCGACCATTGATTGGCTCAACTGCCCGCCCACTAAGCTCAACCGACCTTGAATTGGCTCAACTGCACGCCCACTAAGCTCAACCGACCTTGGATTAGCTCAACTGCCCGCCCACTAAACTCAACCGATCATTGATTCGCTCAACTCACCGCCCGTTAAGCTCCACCGACCATTGATATGCTCAACAGCCCGCCCATTAAGCTCAACAGACCATTGATTGGCTCAACTGCCCGCCCACTAAGCTCAACCGACCATTGATTGACTCAACTGCCCGCCCACTTATCTGAAAGGACCATTGATTGACTCAACTGCCCGCCCACTTAGCTCAACCGACCTTTGATTGGATCAACTACACGACCATTTAGCTCAACCGACCTTGGATTGGCTCAACTGCCCGCCCACTAAGCTCAACCGACCATTAATTGGCTCAACTGACCGCCCATTAAGCTCAACCGACCATTAATTGGCTTAACTGCCCGCCCACTAATTTCTACCGACCATTGATTGGCTCAACTGCCCGTCCACGAAGCTCAACCGACCATTGATTGGCTCAACTGACCGCCCACTAAGATAACCGACTTTTGATTGGCTCAACTGCCCGCCAACTAAGCTCAACCGACCTTTGATTGGCTGAACTGACCGACCACTAAGCTCAACCGACCATTGACAGGCACAACTGACCGCCCACTAAGCTCAACCGACTATTGATTTGCTCAACTGACCGCCCACTAAGCTCAACCGACCATTGTTATGCTAAACTGCCCGCCCACTAAGCTCAACCGACCTTTGATTGGCTCAACTGCCCGCCCACTAAGCTCAACAGACCTTTGATTGGCTCAACTGCCCGCCCACTAAGCTCAACCGGCCTTTGTTTGGCTCAACTGCCTGCCCACTAAGCTCAACCGACCTTTGATTGGCTCAACTGCCCGACCACTAAACTCAACCGACTATTGATTGGCTCAACTGACAGCCCAATAAGCTCAACCGACCATTCATTATTTCAACTACCCGACCACTAAGCTCAACCGACCATTGATTGGCTCAACAGCCCGCCCCTAAGCTGAATAGACCATTGATTGGCTCAACTGCCCGCCCACTAAGCTCAAAGACCATTGATTGGCCCCACTGACCGCCCACTAAGCTCAACCGGCCATTGATTGGCTCAACTGTCCGCCCACTAAGCTCAACCGACCATTGATTGGCTCAACTGACCGCCTATTAAGCTTAACCGACCATTAATTGGCTCAACTACCCGCCCACTAAGCTCAACCGACTATTGATTGGCTCAATAGCCCGCCCACTAAGCTCAACTGACCAATGATTGACTCAACTGCCTGCCCACTAAGATCAACCGACCATTGATTGGCTCAACTGCCCGCCCACTAAGCTCAACCGACCATTGATTGGCTCAACTGCCCGCCCACTAAGCTCAACCGACCATTGATTGGTTCAACTGCCCGCCCACTAAGCTCAACCAACCTTGGATTGGCTCAACTGCACGCAGACTAAGCTCAACCGACCATTGATTTGCTCAACTCACCGCCCATTAAGCTCCACCGACCATTGATTGGCTCAACTACCCGCCCACTAAGATCAACCGACCATTGATTGGCTCAACTGACCGCCCACTAAGCTCAACCGACAATTGTATGCTCAACTGCCCACCCACTAAGCTCAACCGACCATTGATTGGCTCCACTGACCGCCCACTAAGCTCAACCGACCATTGATTGACTCAACTGCCCGCCCACTAAGCTCAACCGACCATTGATTGGCTCAACTGCCTGCCCAATAAGATCAACCGACCATGGATTAGCTCAACTGCCCGCCCACTAAGCTCAACCGACCATTGATTCGCTCAACTCACCGCCCATTAAGCTCCACCGACCATTGATTGGCTCAACAGCCCGCCCATTAAGCTCAACAGACCATTGATTGGCTCAACTGCCCGCCCACTAAGCTCAACCGACCATTGATTGACTCAACTGCCCGCCCACTAATCTGAACGGACCACTGATTGACTCAACTGCCCGCCCACTTAGCTCAACCGACCTTTGATTGGATCAACTGCACGACCACTTAGCTCAAGCGACCTTGGATTGGCTCAACTGCCCGCCCACTAAGCTCAACCGACCAATGATTGGCTCAACTGACCGCCCATTAAGCTCAACCTACCATTGATTGACTCAACTGCCCGCCCACTAAGCTCAACCGACCACTGATAGGCTCAAATGCCCGCCCATCTAAGCTCAACCGACCAATAATTGGCTCAAATGCCCGCCCATCTAAGCTTAACCGAACATTGATTGTCTCAACTGACCGCCCACTAAGCTCAACCGACCAGCAATTGGCTTAACTGCCCGCCCACTATTTTCAACCGACCATTGATTGGCTCAACTGCCCGTCCACGAAGCTCAACCGACCATTGATTGGCTCAACTGACCGCCCACTAAGCTCAACCGACATTTGATTGGCTGAACTGACCGCCCACTAAGCTCAACCGACCACTGATTGGCACAACTGACCGCCCACTAAGCTCAACCGACCATTGATTTGCTCAACTGAATGCCCACTAAGCTCAACCGAACATTGATTGGCTCAACTGAACGCCCACTAAGCTCAAACGACCATTGATTGGCTCAACTGCCCGCCCACTAAGCTCAACCAACCTTGGATTTGCTCAACTGCACGCCCACTAAGCTCAACCGACCTTGGATTAGCTCAACTGCCCGCCCACTAAGCTCAACCGACCATTGATTCGCTCAACTCACCGCCCATTAAGCTCCACCGACCATTGATTGGCTCAACAGCCCGCCCATTAAGCTCAACAGACCATTGATTGGCTCAACTGCCCGCCCACTAAGCTCAACCGACCATTGATTGACTCAACTGCCCGCCCACTAATCTGAACGGACCATTGATTGACTCAACTGCCCGCCCACTTAGCTCAACCGACCTTTGATTGGATCAACTGCACGACCACTTAGCTCAACCGACCTTGGATTGGCTCAACTGCCCGCCCAATAAGCTCAACCGACCACTGATAGGCTCAAATGCCCGCCCATCTAAGCTCAACCGACCATTGATTGGCTCAACTGCCCGCCCACTAAGCTCAACCGACCATTGATTGGCTCAACTGCCCGCCCACTAAGCTCAACCGACCTTGGATTGGCTCAACTTCACGCCCACTAAGCTCAACCGACCTTGGATTAGCTCAACTGCCCGCCCACTATGCTCAACCGACCATTGATTCGCTCAACTCACCGCCCATTAAGCTCCACCGACCATTGATTGGCTCAACAGCCCGCCCAATAAGCTCCACCGACCATTGATTGGCTCAACAGCCCGCCCAATAAGCTCAACCGACCATTGATTGGCTCAACTGCCCGCCCACTAAACTGAAAGGACCATTGATTGAGTCAACTGCCCGCCCACTAAACTGAAAGGACCATTGATTGAGTCAACTGCCCGCCCACTTAGCTCAACCGACCTTTGATTGGATCAACTGCACGACCACTTAGCTCAACCGACCTTGGATTGGCTCAACTGCCCGCCCACTAAGCTCAAACGACCATTAATTGGCTCAACTGCCCGCCCACTAAGCTCAACCGACCAATGATTGGCTCAAATGCCCGCCTATCTAAGCTTAACCGAACATTGATTGACTCAACTGACCGCCCACTAAGCTCAACCGACCAGTAATTGGCTTAACTGCCCGCCCACTAATTTCAACCGACCATTGATTGGCTCAACTGCCCGTCCACGAAGCTCAACCGACCATTGATTTGCTCAACTGACCGCCCACTAAGCTCAACCGACCTTTGATTGGCTGAACTGACCGCCCACTAAGCTGAACCGACCACTGATTGGCACAACTGACCACCCACTAAGCTCAACCGACCATTGATTTGCTCAACTGACCGCCCACTAAGCTCAAACGAGAATTGTTATGCTCAACTGCCCGCCCACTAAGCTCAACCGAACATTGATTGGCTCCACTGACCGCCCACTAAGCTCAACCGACCACTGATTGGCTCAACTGCCCGCTCACTAAGCTCAACCGACCATTGATTGGCTCTATTGACCGCCCACTAAGCTCAACCGACCTCTGATTGGCTCAACTGCCCGCCCATCAAGCTCAATCGACCAATGACTGGCTCAACTGCCCGCCCACTAAGCTCAACCGACCATTGATTGGCTCAACTGCCCGCCCACTAAGCTCAACCGACCATTGATTGGCTCAACTGCCCGCCCACTAAGCACAACCGACCATTGATTGGCTCAACTGCCCGCCCACTAAGCTCAACCGACCTTGAATTGGCTCAACTGCACGTCCACTAAGCTCAACCGACCTTGGATTAGCTCAACTGCCCGCCCACTAAACTCAATCGACCATTGATTCGCTCAACTCACCGCCCATTAAGCTCCACCGACCATTGATATGCTCAACAGCCCGCCCATTAAGCTCAACCGACCATTGATTGACTCAACTGCCCGCCCACTTATCTGAAAGGACCATTGATTGACTCAACTGCCCGCCCACTTAGCTCAACCGACCTTTGATTGGATCAACTACACGACCATTTAGCTCAACCGACCTTGGATTGGCTCAACTGCCCGCCCACTAAGCTCAACCGACCATTAATTGGCTCAACTGACCGCCCATTAAGCTCAACCGACCATTAATTGGCTTAACTGCCCGCCCACTAATTTCAACCGACCATTGATTGGCTCAACTGCCCGTCCACGAAGCTCAACCGACCATTGATTGGCTCAACTGACCGCCCACTAAGATAACCGACTTTTGATTGGCTCAACTGCCCGCCAACTAAGCTCAACCGACCTTTGATTGGCTGAACTGACCGACCACTAAGCTCAACCGACCATTGACAGGCACAACTGACCGCCCACTAAGCTCAACCGACTATTGATTTGCTCAACTGACCGCCCACTAAGCTCAACCGACCATTGTTATGCTAAACTGCCCGCCCACTAAGCTCAACCGACCATTGATTGGCTCCATTGACCGCCCACTAAGCTCAACCGACCTTTGATTGGCTCAACTGCCCGCCCACTAAGCTCAACCGACCTTTGATTGGCTCAACTGCCCGCCCACTAAGCTCAACCGGCCTTTGTTTGGCTCAACTGCCTGCCCACTAAGCTCAACCGACCTTTGATTGGCTCAACTGCCCGACCACTAAACTCAACCGACTATTGACTGGCTCAACTGACAGCCCAATAAGCTCAACCGACCATTCATTATTTCAACTACCCGACCACTAAGCTCAACCGAACATTGATTGGCTCAACAGCCCGCCCCTAAGCTGAATAGACCATTGATTGGCTCAACTGCCCGCCCACTAAGCTCAAAGACCATTGATTGGCCCCACTGACCGCCCACTAAGCTCAACCGGCCATTGATTGGCTCAACTGTCCGCCCACTAAGCTCAACCGACCATTGATTGGCTCAACTGACCGCCCATTAAGCTTAACCGACCATTAATTGGCTCAACTACCCGCCCACTAAGCTCAACCGACTATTGATTGGCTCAACAGCCCGCCCACTAAGCTCAACAGACCAATGATTGACTCAACTGCCTGCCCACTAAGATCAACCGACCATTGATTGGCTCAACTGCCCGCCCACTAAGCTCAACCGACCATTGATTGGCTCAACTGCCCGCCCACTAAGCTCAACCGACCATTGATTGGTTCAACTGCCCGCCCACTAAGCTCAACCAACCTTGGATTGGCTCAACTGCACGCCCACTAAGCTCAACCGACCATTGATTTGCTCAACTCACCGCCCATTAAGCTCCACCGACCATTGATTGGCTCAACTACCCGCCCACTAAGATCAACCGACCATTGATTGGCTCAACTGACCGCCCACTAAGCTCAACCGACAATTGTATGCTCAACTGCCCACCCACTAAGCTCAACCGACCATTGATTGGCTCCACTGACCGCCCACTAAGCTCAACCGACCATTGATTGACTCAACTGCCCGCCCACTAAGCTCAACCGACCATTGATTGGCTCAACTGCCTGCCCAATAAGATCAACCGACCATGGATTAGCTCAACTGCCCGCCCACTAAGTTCAACCGACCATTGATTCGCTCAACTCACCGCCCATTAAGCTCCACCGACCATTGATTGACTCAACAGCCCGCCCATTAAGCTCAACAGACCATTGATTGGCTCAACTGCCCGCCCACTAAGCTCAACCGACCATTGATTGACTCAACTGCCCGCCCACTAATCTGAACGGACCATTGATTGACTCAACTGCCCGCCCACTTAGCTCAACCGACCTTTGATTGGATCAACTGCACGACCACTTAGCTCAAGCGACCTTGGATTGGCTCAACTGCCCGCCCACTAAGCTCAACCGACCAATGATTGGCTCAACTGACCGCCCATTAAGCTCAACCTACCATTGATTGACTCAACTGCCCAGCCCACTAAGCTCAACCGACCACTGATAGGCTCAAATGCCCGCCCATCTAAGCTCAACCGACCAATAATTGGCTCAAATGCCCGCCCATCTAAGCTTAACCGAACATTGATTGTCTCAACTGACCGCCCACTAAGCTCAACCGACCAGTAATTGGCTTAACTGCCCGCCCACTATTTTCAACCGACCATTGATTGGCTCAACTGCCCGTCCACGAAGCTCAACCGACCATTGATTGGCTCAACTGACCGCCCACTAAGCTCAACCGACCTTTGATTGGCTGAACTGACCGCCCACTAAGCTCAACCGACCACTGATTGGCACAACTGACCGCCCACTAAGCTCAACCGACCATTGATTTGCTCAACTGACCGCCCACTAAGCTCAACCGACCATTGATTGGCTCAGCTGAACGCCCACTAAGCTCAAACGACCATTGATTGGCTCAACTGCCCGCCCACTAAGCTCAACCAACCTTGGATTTGCTCAACTGCACGCCCACTAAGCTCAGCCGACCTTGGATTAGCTCAACTGCCCGCCCACTAAGCTCAACCGACCATTGATTCGCTCAACTCACCGCCCATTAAGCTCCACCGACCATTGATTGGCTCAACAGCCCGCCCATTAAGCTCAACAGACCATTGATTGGCTCAACTTCCCGCCCACTAAGCTCAACCGACCATTGATTGACTCAACTGCCCGCCCACTAATCTGAACGGACCATTGATTGACTCAACTGCCCGCCCACTAAGCTCAACTGACCTTTGATTGGATCAACTGCACGACCACTTAGCTCAACCGACCTTGGATTGGCTCAACTGCCCGCCCAATAAGCTCAACCGACCACTGATTTGCTCAACTGACCGCCCACTAAGCTCAACCGACCATTGATTGGCTCAACTGAACGCCCACTAAGCTCAAACGACCATTGATTGGCTCAACTGCCCGCCCACTAAGCTCAACCAACCTTGGATTTGCTCAACTGCACGCCCACTAAGCTCAACCGACCTTGGATTAGCTCAACTGCCCGCCCACTAAGCTCAACCGACCATTGATTCGCTCAACTCACCGCCCATTAAGCTCCACCGACCATTGATTGGCTCAACAGCCCGCCCATTAAGCTCAACAGACCATTGATTGGCTCAAATGCCCGCCCATCTAAGCTTAACCGAACATTGATTGACTCAACTGACCGCCCACTAAGCTCAACCGACCTTTGATTGGCTGAACTGACCGTCCACTAAGCTCAACCGACCACTTATTGGCACAACTGACCGCCCACTAAGCTCAACCGACCATTGATTTGCTCAACTGACCGCCCACTAAGCTCAACCGACCATAGTTATGCTCAACTGCCCACCCACTAAGCTCAACCGACCATTGATAGGCTCCACTGACCGCCCACTAAGCTCAACCGACCACTGATTGGCTCAACTGCCCGCTCACTAAGCTCAACCGACCATTGATTGGCTCCATTGACCGCCCACTAAGCTCAACCGACCTTTGATTGGCTCAACTGCCCGCCCACTAAGCTCAACCGACCATTGATTGGCTCAACTGCCCGTCCACTAAGCTCAAACGACCATTGATTGGCTCCACTGACCGCCCACTGAGCTCAACCGACCATTGATTGGCTCAACTGCCCGCCCACTAAGCTCAACCGACCATTGATTGGCTCAACTGACCGCCCATTCAGCTAAACCGACTATTGATTGGCTCAACTACCCGCCCACTAAGCTCAACTGACCATTGATTGGCTCAACAGCCAGCCCACTAAGCTCAACCGACCATTGATTGACTCAACTGACCGCCCACTAAGCTCAACCGACAATTGATTGGCTTAACTGCCCGCCCACTAATTTCAACCTACCATTGATTGGCTCAACTGCCCGTCCACGAAGCTCAACCGACCATTGATTGGCTCAACTGACCACCCACTAAGCCAACCGACTTTTGATTGGCTCAACTGCCCGCCCACTAAGCTCAACCGACCATTGATTGGCACAACTGACCGCCCACTAAGCTCAACCGACTATTGATTTGCTCAACTGACCGCCCACTAAGCTCAACCGACCATTGTTATGCTAAACTGCCCGCCCACTAAGCTCAACCGACCATTGATTGGCTCCATTGACCGCCCACTAAGTTCAACCGACCTTTGATTGGCTCAATTGCCCGCCCACTAAGCTCAACCGACCTTTGATTGGCTCAACTGCCCGCCCACTAAGCTCAACCGGCCTTTGTTTGGCTCAACGGCCTGCCCACTAAGCTCAACCGACCTTTGATTGGCTCAACTACCCGACCACTAAGCTCAACCGACCATTGATTGGCTCAACAGCCCGCCCACTAAACTCAACCGACCATTGATTAGTTCAACTGCCCGCCCACTAAGCTCAACCAACCTTGGATTGGCTCAACTGCACGCCCACTAAGCTCAACCGACCATTGATTTGCTCAACTCACCGCCCATTAAGCTCCACCGACCATTGATTGGCTCAACTACCCGCCCACTAAGCTCAACCGACCATTGATTGGCTCAACTGCCCGCCCACTAAATCCAACCGACCATTGATTGGCTCAACTGCCTGCCCAATAAGATCAACCGACCATAGCTTGGCTCAACTGCCCGCCCACTAAGCTCAACCAACCTTGGATTTGCTCAACTGCACGCCCACTAAGCTCAACCTACCTTGGATTAGCTCAACTGCCCGCCCACTAAGCTCAACCGACCATTGATTCGCTCAACTCACCGCCCATTAAGCTCCACCGACAATTGATTGGCTCAACAGCCCGCCCATTAAGCTCAACAGACCATTGATTGGTTCAACTGCCCGCCCACTAAGCTCAACCGACCATTGATTTGCTCAACTGCCCGCCCACTAAGCTCAAACGACCATTGATTGGCTTAACTGCCCGCCCACTAAGCACAACCAACCTTGAATTTCCTCAACTGCATGCCCACTAAGCTCAACCGACCTTGGATTAGCTCAACTGCCCGCCCACTAAGCTCAACCGACCATTGATTCGCTCAACTCACCGCCCATTAAGCTCCACCGACAATTGATTGGCTCAACAGCCCGCCCATTAAGCTCAACAGACCATTGATTGGCTCAACTGCCCGCCCACTAAGCTCAACCGACCATTGATTCGCTCAACTCACCGCCCATTAAGCTCCCCCGACAATTGATTGGCTCAACAGCCCGCCCATTAAGCTCAACAGACCATTGATTGACTCAACTGCCCGCCCACTAATTTGAACGGACTATTGATTGACTCAACTGCTCGCCCACTTAGCTCAACCGACCTTTGATTGGATCAACTGCACGACCACTTAGCTCGACCGACCTTGGATTGGCTCAAGTGCCCGCCCACTAAGCTCAACCGACCATTGATTGGCTCAACTGACCGCCCATTAAGCTCAACCTAAAATTGATTGACTCAACTGCCCGCCCACTAAGCTCAACCGACCACTGATAGGCTCAAATGCCCGCCCATCTAAGTTTAACCGAACATTGATTGACTCAACTGACCGCCCACTAAGCTCAACCGACCAGTAATTGGCTTAACTGCCCGCCCACTAATTTCAACCGACCATTGATTGGCTCAACTGCCCGTCCACGAAGCTCAACCGACCATTGATTGGCTCAACTGACCGCCCACTAAGCTCAACCGACCTTTGATTGGCTGAACTGACCGCCCACTAAGCTCAACCGACCACTGATTGGCACAACTGACGGCCCACTAAGCTCAACCGACCATTGATTTGCTCAACTGACCGCCCACTAAGCTCAACCGACCATTGATTTGCTCAACTCACCGCCCATTAAGCTCCACCGACCATTGATTGGCTCAACTACCCGCCCACTAAGCTCAACCGACCATTGACTGGCTCAACTGACCGCCCACTAAGCTCAACTGACAATTGTATGCTCAACTGCCCACCCACTAAGCTCAACCGACCATTGATTGGCTCCACTGACCGCCCACTAAGCTCAACCGACCATTGATTGGCTCAACTGCCCGCCCACTAAGCTCAACCGACTATTGATTGGCTCAACTACCCGCCCACTAAGCTCAACAGACCATTGATTGGCTCAACAGCCAGCCCACTAAGCTCAACCGACCATTGATTGACTCAACTGACCGCCCACTAAACTCAACCGACCATTGATTGGCTTAACTGCCCGCCCACTAATTTCAACCGACCATTGATTGGCTCAACTGCCCGTCCACGAAGCTCAACCGATCATTGATTGGCTCAACTGCCCGCCCACTAAGCACAACCGACCTTTGATTGGCTGAACTGACCGCCCACTAAGCTCAACCTTCCATTGATTGACTCAACTGCCCGCCCACTAATTTCAACCGACCATTGATTGGCTCAACTGCCCGTCCACGAAGCTCAACCGACCATTGATTGGCTCAACTGCCCGCCCACTAAGCACAACCGACCTTTGATTGGCTGAACTGACCGCCCACTAAGCTCAACCTACCATTGATTGACTCAACTGCCCGCCAACTAAGCTCAACCGACCACTGATAGGCTCAAATGCCCGCCCATCTAAGTTTAACCGAACATTGATTGACTCAACTGACCGCCCACTAAGCTCAACCGACCAGTAATTGGCTTAACTGCCCGCCCACTAATTTCAACCGACCATTGATTGGCTCAAGTGCCCGTCCACGAAGCTCAACCGACCATTGATTGGCTCAACTGACCGCCCACTAAGCTCAACCGACCTTTGATTGGCTGAACTGACCGCCCACTAAGCTCAACCGACCACTGATTGGCACAACTGACGGCCCACTAAGCTCAACCGACCATTGATTTGCTCAACTGACCGCCCACTAAGCTCAACCGACCATTGATTTGCTCAACTCACCGCCCATTAAGCTCCACCGACCATTGATTGGCTCAACTACCCGCCCACTAAGCTCAACCGACCATTGACTGGCTCAACTGACCGCCCACTAAGCTCAACCGACAATTGTATGCTCAACTGCCCACCCACTAAGATCAACCGACCATTGATTGGCTCCACTGACCGCCCACTAAGCTCAACCGACCATTTATTGGCTCAACTGCCCGCCCACTAAGCTCAACAAGACCTTTGATTTCCTCAACTGCCCGCCCACTAAGCTCAACCGGCCTTTGATTGGCTCAACTGCCCGCCCACTAAGCTCAACCGACCATTGATTGGCTCAACTGACCGCCCATTAAGCTCAACCGACTATTGATTGGCTCAACTACCCCCCCACTAAGCTCAACGGACCATTGATTGGCTCAACAGCCCGCCCACTAAGCTCAACAGACCATTGATTGGCTCAACAGCCAGCCCACTAAGCTCAACCGACCATTGATTGACTCAACTGACCGCCCACTAAGCTCAACCGACCATTGATTGGCTTAACTGCCCGCCCACTAATTTCAACCGACCATTGATTGGCTCAACTGCCCGTCCACGAAGCTCAACCGACCATTGATTGGCTCAACTGACCGCCCACTAAGCCAACCGACTTTTGATTGGCTCAACTGCCCGCCCACTAAGCACAACCGACCTTTGATTGGCTGAACTGACCGCCCACTAAGCTCAACCGACCATTGATTGGCACAACTGACCGCCCACCAAGCTCAACCGACCATTGATTGGCTCAACTGATCGTCCACTAAGCTCAACCGACCTTTGATTGGCTCAACTGATCGCCCACTAAGCTCAATCGAGCATTGATTTACTCAACTGACCGCCCACTAAGCTCAATCGAACATTGATTGGCTCAACTGACCGCCCACTAAGCTCAACCGACCATTGTTATGTTCAACTGCCCGCCCACTAAGCTCAACCGACCATTGATTGGCTCAACTGACCGCCCATTAAGCTCAACCGACTATTGATTGGCTCAACTACCCGCCCACTAAGCTCAACGGACCATTGATTGGCTCAACAGCCCGCCCACTAAGCTCAACAGACCATTGATTGGCTCATCAGCCAGCCCACTAAGCTCAACCGACCATTGATTGACTCAACTGACCGCCCACTAAGCTCAACCGACCATTGATTGGCTTAACTGCCCGCCCACTAATTTCAACCGACCATTGATTGGCTCAACTGCCCGTCCACGAAGCTCAACCGACCATTGATTGGCTCAACTGCCCGCCCACTAAGGTCACCCGACCTTGGATTGGCTCAACTACACGCCCACTAAGCTCAACCGATCTTGGATTAGCTCAACTGCCCGCCCACTAAGCTCAACCGACCACTGATTCGCTCAACTCACCGCCCATTAAGCTCCACCGATCATTGATTGGCTCAACAGCCCGCCCATTAAGCTCAACAGACCATTGAGTGGCTCAACTGCCCGCCCACTAAGCTCAACCGACCATTGATTATCTCAACTGCCCGCCCACTAATCTGAAAGGACCATTGATTGACTCAACTGCCCGCCCACTTAGCTCAACCGTACTTTGATTAGATCAACTGCACGACCACTTAGCTCAACCGACCTTGGATTGGCTCAACTGCCCGCAACTAAGCTCAACCGACCATTAATTGGCTCAACTGCCCGCCCATTAAGCTCAACCTACCATTGATTGACTCAACTGCCCACCCACTAAGCTCAACCGACCAATGATTGGCTCAAATGCCCGCCCATCTAAGCTTAACCGAACATTGATTGACTCAACTGACCGCCCACTAAGCTCAACCGACCAGTAATTGGCTTAACTGCCCGCCCACTAATTTCAACCGACCATTGATTGACTAAACTGCCCGTCCACGAAGCTCAACCGACCATTGATTTGCTCAACTGACCGCCCACTAAGCTCAACCGACCTTTGATTGGCTGAACTGACCGCCCACTAAGCTCAACCGACCACTAATTGGCACAACTGACCGCCCACTAAGCTCAACCGACCACTGATTTGCTCAACTGACAGCCCACTAAGCTCAAACGACCATTGTTATGCTCAACTGCCCGCCCACTAAGCTCAACCGACCATTGATTGGCTCCACTGACCGCCCACTAAGCTCACCCGACCTTTGATTGGCTCAACTTTCCGCCCACTAAGCTCAACCGACTATTGATTGGCTTAACTGACCGACCATCAAGTTTAACCGACCATTCATTATTTCAACTACCCGACCACTAACCTCAACCGACCATTGATTGGCTCAACAGCCCGCCCACTAAGCTCAAACGACCATTGATTGGCTCCACTGACCGCCCACTGAGCTCAACCGACCATTGATTGGCTCAACTGCCCGCCCACTAAGCTCAACCGACCATTGATTGGCTCAACTGACCGCCCATTAAGCTCAACCGACTATTGATTGGCTCAACTACCCGCACACTAAGCTCAACCGACCTTTGATTGGCTGAACTGACCGCCCACTAATTTCAACCGACCATTGATGGCTCAACTGCCCGTCCACGAAGCTCAACCGACCATTGATTGGCTCAACTGCCCGTCCACGAAGCTCAACCGACCATTGATTGGCTCAACTGACCACCCACTAAACCAACCGACTTTTGATTGGCTTAACTGCCCGCCCACTAAGCTCAACCGACCTTTGATTGGCTGAACTGACCGCCCACTAATTTCAACCGACCATTGATGGCTCAACTGCCCGTCCACGAAGCTCAACCGACCATTGATTGGCTCAACAGCCAGCCCACTAAGCTCAACCGACCATTGATTGACTCAACTGACCGCCCACTAAGCTCAACCGACCATTGATTGGCTTAACTGCCCGCCCACTAATTTCAACCGACCATTGATTGGCTCAACTGCCCGTCCACGAAGCTCAACCGACCATTGATTGGCTCAACTGACCACCCACTAAACCAACCGACTTTTGATTGGCTTAACTGCCCGCCCACTAAGCTCAACCGACCTTTGATTGGCTGAACTGACCGCCCACTAATTTCAACCGACCATTGATGGCTCAACTGCCCGTCCACGAAGCTCAACCGACCATTGATTGGCTCCACTGACCGCAAACTAAGCTCAACCGACCACTGATTGTCTCAACTGCCCGCTCACTAAACTCAATCGACCATTTATTGGCTCCTTTGACCGCCCACTGAGCTCAACCGAACTTTGATTGGCTCAACTGCCCGCCCACTAAGCTAAACCGACCTTTAATTGCCTCAACTGCCCGCCCACTAAGCTCAACCGGCCTTTGTTTGGCTCAACTGCCTGCCCACTAAGCTCAACCGACCTTTGATTGGCTCAACTGCCCGCCCACTAAGCTCAACCGACTATTGATTGGCTCAACTGACCGACCATTAAGTTCAATCGACCGTTCATTATTTCAACTACCCGAACACTAAGTTCAAATGACCATTGATTGGCTCAACAGCCCGCCCACTAGACCATTGTTTATCTCAACTGCCCGCCCACTAAGTTTAAACGACAATTGATTGGCTCCACTGACCGCCCACTGAGCTCAACCGACCATTGATAGGCTCAACTGCCCGCCCACTAAGCTCAACCGACCATTGATTGGCTCAACTGACCGCCCACTTAGCTCAACCAACCTTGGATTGGCTCAACTGCACGCCCACTAAGCTCAACCGACCTTGGATTAGCTCAACTGCCCGCCCACTAAGCTCAACCGACCTTGGATTAGCTCAACTGCCCGCCCACTAAGCTCAACCGACCATTGATTCGCTCAACTCACCGCCCATTAAGCTCCACCGACCATTGATTGGCTGAACAGCCCGCCCATTAAGCTCAACAGACCATTGATTGGCTCAACTGCCCGCCCACTAAGCTCAACCGACCATTGGTTGGCTCAACTGCCCGCCCACTAAGCTCAACCGACCATTGATTGGCTCAACTACCCGCCCACTAAGCCCAACCGACCTTTGATTGGCTCAACTGCCTGCCCAATAAGATCAACCGACCATGGATTGGCTCAACTGCCCGCCCACTAAGCTCAATCGACCAATGACTGGCTCAACTGCCCGCCCACTAAGCTCAACCGTCCATTGTTTGGCTCAACTGCCCGCCCACTAAGCTCAACCGACCATTGATTGGCTCGACTGCCCGCCCACTAAGCTCAACCGACCATTGATTGGCTCAACTGCCCGCCCACTAAGCTCAACCGACCTTGGATTGGCTCAACTGCACGCCCACTATGCTCAACCGACCTTGGATTAGCTCAACTGCCCGCCCACTAAGCTCAACCGACCATTGATTATATCAACTGCCCGCCCACTAATCTGAAAGGACCATTGATTGACTCAACTGCCCGCCCACTTAGCCCAACCGACTTTTGATTGGATCAACTGCACGACCACTAAGCTCAACCGACCACTGATAGGCTCAAATGCCCGCCCATCTAAGTTTAACCGAACATTGATTGACTCAACTGACCGCCCACTAAGCTCAACCGACCAGTAATTGGCTTAACTGCCCGCCCACTAATTTCAACCGACCATTGATTGGCTCAACTGCCCGTCCACGAAGCTCAACCGACCATTGATTGGCTCAACTGACCGCCCACTAAGCTCAACCGACCTTTGATTGGCTGAACTGACCGCCCACTAAGCTCAACCGACCTTTGATTGGCTGAACTGACAGCCCACTAAGCTCAACCGACCATTGATTTGCTCAACTCACCGCCCATTAAGCTCCACCGACCATTGATTGGCTCAACTACCCGCCCACTAAGCTCAACCGACCATTGACTGGCTCAACTGACCGCCCACTAAGCTCAACTGACAATTGTATGCTCAACTGCCCACCCACTAAGCTCAACCGACCATTGATTGGCTCCACTGACCGCCCACTAAGCTCAACCGACCATTGATTGGCTCAACTGCCCGCCCACTAAGCTCAACCGACTATTGATTGGCTCAACTACCCGCCCACTAAGCTCAACGGACCATTGATTGGCTCAACAGCCCGCCCACTAAGCTCAACAGACCATTGATTGGCTCAACAGCCAGCCCACTAAGCTCAACCGACCATTGATTGACTCAACTGACCGCCCACTAAGCTCAACCGACCATTGATTGGCTTAACTGCCCGCCCACTAATTTCAACCGACCATTGATTGGCTCAACTGCCCGTCCACGAAGCTCAACCGACCATTGATTGGCTCAACTGCCCGCCCACTAAGCACAACCGACCTTTGATTGGCTGAACTGACCGCCCACTAAGCTCAACCTTCCATTGATTGACTCAACTGCCCGCCCACTAATTTCAACCGACCATTGATTGGCTCAACTGCCCGTCCACGAAGCTCAACCGACCATTGATTGGCTCAACTGCCCGCCCACTAAGCACAACCGACCTTTGATTGGCTGAACTGACCGCCCACTAAGCTCAACCTACCATTGATTGACTCAACTGCCCGCCAACTAAGCTCAACCGACCACTGATAGGCTCAAATGCCCGCCCATCTAAGTTTAACCGAACATTGATTGACTCAACTGACCGCCCACTAAGCTCAACCGACCAGTAATTGGCTTAACTGCCCGCCCACTAATTTCAACCGACCATTGATTGGCTCAAGTGCCCGTCCACGAAGCTCAACCGACCATTGATTGGCTCAACTGACCGCCCACTAAGCTCAACCGACCTTTGATTGGCTGAACTGACCGCCCACTAAGCTCAACCGACCACTGATTGGCACAACTGACGGCCCACTAAGCTCAACCGACCATTGATTTGCTCAACTGACCGCCCACTAAGCTCAACCGACCATTGATTTGCTCAACTCACCGCCCATTAAGCTCCACCGACCATTGATTGGCTCAACTACCCGCCCACTAAGCTCAACCGACCATTGACTGGCTCAACTGACCGCCCACTAAGCTCAACCGACAATTGTATGCTCAACTGCCCACCCACTAAGATCAACCGACCATTGATTGGCTCCACTGACCGCCCACTAAGCTCAACCGACCATTGAATGGCTCAACTGCCCGCCCACTAAGCTCAACAAGACCTTTGATTTCCTCAACTGCCCGCCCACTAAGCTCAACCGGCCTTTGATTGGCTCAACTGCCCGCCCACTAAGCTCAACCGACCATTGATTGGCTCAACTGACCGCCCATTAAGCTCAACCGACTATTGATTGGCTCAACTACCCGCCCACTAAGCTCAACGGACCATTGATTGGCTCAACAGCCCGCCCACTAAGCTCAACAGACCATTGATTGGCTCAACAGCCAGCCCACTAAGCTCAACCGACCATTGATCGACTCAACTGACCGCCCACTAAGCTCAACCGACCATTGATTGGCTTAACTGCCCGCCCACTAATTTCAACCGACCATTGATTGGCTCAACTGCCCGTCCACGAAGCTCAACCGACCATTGATTGGCTCAACTGACCGCCCACTAAGCCAACCGACTTTTGATTGGCTCAACTGCCCGCCCACTAAGCACAACCGACCTTTGATTGGCTGAACTGACCGCCCACTAAGCTCAACCGACCATTGATTGGCACAACTGACCGCCCACCAAACTCAACCGACCATTGATTGGCTCAACTGATCGTCCACTAAGCTCAACCGACCTTTGATTGGCTCAACTGATCGCCCACTAAGCTCAATCGACCATTGATTTACTCAACTGACCGCCCACTAAGCTCAATCGAACATTGATTGGCTCAACTGACCGCCCACTAAGCTCAACCGACCATTGTTATTTTCAACTGCCCGCCCACTAAGCTCACCCGACCTTGGATTGGCTCAACTACACGCCCACTAAGCTCAACCGATCTTGGATTAGCTCAACTGCCCGCCCACTAAGCTCAACCGACCACTGATTCGCTCAACTCACCGCCCATTAAGCTCCACCGATCATTGATTGGCTCAACAGCCCGCCCATTAAGCTCAACAGACCATTGAGTGGCTCAACTGCCCGCCCACTAAGCTCAACCGACCATTGATTAT
The DNA here is from genome assembly GCF_026930045.1 of Uloborus diversus. Classification (NCBI taxonomy): domain Eukaryota; kingdom Metazoa; phylum Arthropoda; class Arachnida; order Araneae; family Uloboridae; genus Uloborus; species Uloborus diversus. Next base: position 55,105 of record NW_026558744.1, read on the forward strand.
CTCAACTGCCCGCCCACTAATCTGAAAGGACCATTGATTGACTCAACTGCCCGCCCACTTAGCTCAACCGTACTTTGATTAGATCAACTGCACGACCACTTAGCTCAACCGACCTTGGATTGGCTCAACTGCCCGCAACTAAGCTCAACCGACCATTAATTGGCTCAACTGCCCGCCCATTAAGCTCAACCTACCATTGATTGACTCAACTGCCCACCCACTAAGCTCAACCGACCAATGATTGGCTCAAATGCCCGCCCATCTAAGCTTAACCGAACATTGATTGACTCAACTGACCGCCCACTAAGCTCAACCGACCAGTAATTGGCTTAACCACTAATTTCAACCGACCATTGATTGACTAAACTGCCCGTCCACGAAGCTCAACCGACCATTGATTTGCTCAACTGACCGCCCACTAAGCTCAACCGACCTTTGATTGGCTGAACTGACCGCCCACTAAGCTCAACCGAACACTAATTGGAACAACTGACCGCCCACTAAGCTCAACCGACCACTGATTTGCTCAACTGACAGCCCACTAAGCTCAAACGACCATTGTTATGCTCAACTGCCCGCCCACTAAGCTCAACCGACCATTGATTGGCTCCACTGACCGCCCAGTAAGCTCACCCGACCTTTGATTGGCTCAACTGCCCGCCCACTAAGCTCAACCGACTATTGATTGGCTTAACTGACCGACCATCAAGTTTAACCGACCATTCATTATTTCAACTACCCGACCACTAACCTCAACCGACCATTGATTGGCTCAACAGCCCGCCCACTAAGCTCAAACGACCATTGATTGGCTCCACTGACCGCCCACTGAGCTCAACCGACCATTGATTGGCTCAACTGCCCGCCCACTAAGCTCAACCGACCATTGATTGGCTCAACTGACCGCCCATTAAGCTCAACCGACTATTGATTGGCTCAACTACCCGCCCACTAAGCTCAACCGACCATTGATTGGCTCAACAGCCCGCCCACTAAGCTCAACAGACCATTGATTGGCTCAACAGCCCGCCCACTAAGCTCAAACGACCATTGATTGGCTCCACTGACCTCCCACTGAGCTCAACCGACCATTGATTTGCTCAACAGCCCGCCCACTAAGCTCAACAGACCATTGATTGGCTCAACAGCCAGCCCACTAAGCTCAACCGACCATTGATTGACTCAACTGACCGCCCACTAAGCTCAACCGACCATTGATTGGCTTAACTGCCCGCCCACTAATTTCAACCGACCATTGATTGGCTCAACTGCCCGTCCACGAAGCTCAACCGACCATTGATTGGCTCAACTGACCACCCACTAAGCCAACCGACTTTTGATTGGCTTAACTGCCCGCCCACTAAGCTCAACCGACCTTTGATTGGCTGAACTGACCGCCCACTAATTTCAACCGACCATTGATGGCTCAACTGCCCGTCCACGAAGCTCAACCGACCATTGATTGGCTCCACTGACCGCACACTAAGCTCAACCGACCACTGATTGTCTCAACTGCCCGCTCACTAAACTCAATCGACCATTTATTGGCTCCTTTGACCGCCCACTGAGCTCAACCGAACTTTGATTGGCTCAACTGCCCGCCCACTAAGCTAAACCGACCTTTAATTGCCTCAACTGCCCGCCCACTAAGCTCAACCGGCCTTTGTTTGGCTCAACTGCCTGCCCACTAAGCTCAACCGACCTTTGATTGGCTCAACTGCCCGCCCACTAAGCTCAACCGACTATTGATTGGCTCAACTGACCGACCATTAAGTTTAATCGACCGTTCATTATTTCAACTACCCGAACACTAAGTTCAAATGACCATTGATTGGCTCAACAGCCCGCCCACTAGACCATTGTTTATCTCAACTGCCCGCCCACTAAGTTTAAACGACAATTGATTGGCTCCACTGACCGCCCACTGAGCTCAACCGACCATTGATTGGCTCAACTGCCCGCCCACTAAGCTCAACCGACCATTGATTGGCTCAACTGACCGCCCACTTAGCTCAACCAACCTTGGATTGGCTCAACTGCACGCCCACTAAGCTCAACCGACCTTGGATTAGCTCAACTGCCTGCCCACTAAGCTCAACCGACCATTGATTCGCTCAACTCACCGCCCATTAAGCTCCACCGACCATTGATTGGCTGAACAGCCCGCCCATTAAGCTCAACAGACCATTGATTGGCTCAACTGCCCGCCCACTAAGCTCAACCGACCATTGGTTGGCTCAACTGCCCGCCCACTAAGCTCAACCGACCATTGATTGGCTCAACTACCCGCCCACTAAGCCCAACCGACCTTTGATTGGCTCAACTGCCTGCCCAATAAGATCAACCGACCATGGATTGGCTCAACTGCCCGCCCACTAAGCTCAATCTACCAATGACTAGCTCAACTGCCCGCCCACTAAGCTCAACCGTCCATTGTTTGGCTCAACTGCCCGCCCACTAAGCTCAACCGACCATTGATTGGCTCGACTGCCCGCCCACTAAGCTCAACCGACCATTGATTGGCTCAACTGCCCGCCCACTAAGCTCAACCGACCTTGGATTGGCTCAACTGCACGCCCACTATGCTCAACCGACCTTGGATTAGCTCAACTGCCCGCCCACTAAGCTCAACCGACCATTGATTATATCAACTGCCCGCCCACTAATCTGAAAGGACCATTGATTGACTCAACTGCCCGCCCACTTAGCCCAACCGACTTTTGATTGGATCAACTGCACGACCACTTAGCTCAACCGACCTTGGATTGGCTCAACTGCCCGCCCACTAAGCTAACCGACCATTAATTGGCTCAACTGCCCGCCCACTAAGCTCAACCGACCATTGATTGGCTCCACTGACCGCCCACTAAGCTCAACCGACCACTGATTGGCTCAACTGCCCGCTCACTAAGCTCAACCGACAATTGATTGGCTCTATTGACCGCCCACTAAGCTCAACCGACCACTGATTGGAACAACTGACCGCCCACTAAGCTCAACCGACCACTGATTTGCTCAACTGACAGCCCACTAAGCTCAAACGACCATTGTTATGCTCAACTGCCCGTCCACTAAGCTCAACCGACCATTGATTGGCTCCACTGACCGCCCACTAAGCTCACCCGACCTTTGATTGGCTCAACTGCCCGCCCACTAAGCTCAACCGACTATTGATTGGCTTAACTGCCCGCCCACTAATTTCAACCGACCATTGATTGACTAAACTGCCCGTCCACGAAGCTCAACCGACCATTGATTTGCTCAACTGACCGCCCACTAAGCTCAACCGACCTTTGATTGGCTGAACTGACCGCCCACTAAGCTCAACCGACCACTGATTGGCACAACTGACCGCCCACTAAGCTCAACCGACCACTGATTTGCTCAACTGACAGCCCACTAAGCTCAAACGACCATTGTTATGCTCAACTGCCCGCCCACTAAGCTCAACCGACCATTGATTGGCTCCACTGACCGCCCACTAAGCTCACCCGACCTTTGATTGGCTCAACTGCCCGCCCACTAAGCTCAACCGACTATTGATTGGCTTAACTGACCGACCATCAAGTTTAACCGACCATTCATTATTTCAACTACCCGACCACTAACCTCAACCGACCATTGATTGGCTCAACAGCCCGCCCACTAAGCTCAAACGACCATTGATTGGCTCCACTGACCGCCCACTGAGCTCAACCGACCATTGATTGGCTCAACTGCCCGCCCACTAAGCTCAACCGACCATTGATTGGCTCAACTGACCGCCCATTAAGCTCAACCGACTATTGATTGGCTCAACTACCCGCCCACTAAGCTCAACCGACCATTGATTGGCTCAACAGCCCGCCCACTAAGCTCAACAGACCATTGATTGGCTCAACAGCCCGCCCACTAAGCTCAAACGACCATTGATTGGCTCCACTGACCTCCCACTGAGCTCAACCGACCATTGATTTGCTCAACAGCCCGCCCACTAAGCTCAACAGACCATTGATTGGCTCAACAGCCAGCCCACTAAGCTCAACCGACCATTGATTGACTCAACTGACCACCCACTAAGCCAACCGACTTTTGATTGGCTGAACTGACCGCCCACTAATTTCAACCGACCATTGATTGGCTCAACTTCCCGTCAACGAAGCTCAACCGACCATTGATTGGCTCCACTGACCGCACACTATGCTCAACCGACCACTGATTGTCTCAACTGCCCGCTCACTAAACTCAATCGACCATTTATTGGCTCCTTTGCCCGCCCACTAAGCTAAACCGACCTTTAATTGCCTCAACTGCCCGCCCACTAAGCTCAACCGACCATTGATTGGCTCAACTGCCCGCCCACAAAGCTCAACCGACCATTGATTGGCTCAACTGACCGCCCACTTAGCTCAACCAACCTTGGATTCGCTCAACTGCACGCCCACTAAGCTCAACCGACCTTGGATTAGCTCAACTGCCCGCCCACTAAGCTCAACCGACCATTGATTCGCTCAACTCACCGCCCATTAAGCTCCACCGACCATTGATTGGCTGAACAGCCCGCCCATTAAGCTCAACAGACCATTGATTGGCTCAATTGCCCGCCCACTAAGCTCAACCGACCATTGATTGGCTCAACTGCCCGCCCACTGAGCTCAACCGACCATTGATTTGCTCAACAGCCCGCCCACTAAGCTCAACAGACCATTGATTGGCTCAACAGCCAGCCCACTAAGCTCAACCGACCATTGATTGACTCAACTGACCGCCCACTAAGCTCAACCGACCATTGATTGGCTTAACTGCCCGCCCACTAATTTCAACCGACCATTGATCGGCTCAACTGCCCGTCCACGAAGCTCAACCGACCATTGATTGGCTCAACTGACCACCCACTAAGCCAACCGACCTTTGATTGGCTGAACTGACCGCCCACTAATTTCAACCGACCATTGATTGGCTCAACTTCCCGTCAACGAAGCTCAACCGACCATTGATTGGCTCCACTGACCGCACACTAAGCTCAACCGACCACTGATTGTCTCAACTGCCCGCTCACTAAACTCAATCGACCATTTATTGGCTCCTTTGACCGCCCACTGAGCTCAACCGAACTTTGATTGGCTCAACTGCCCGCCCACTAAGCTAAACCGACCTTTAATTGCCTCAACTGCCCGCCCACTAAGCTCAACCGGCCTTTGTTTGGCTCAACTGCCTGCCCACTAAGCTCAACCGACCTTTGATTGGCTCAACTGCCCGCCCACTAAGCTCAACCGACTATTGATTGGCTCAACTGACCGACCATTAAGTTTAATCGACCATTCATTATTTCAACTACCCGACCACTAAGCTCAAATGACCATTGATTGGCTCAACAGCCCGCCCACTAAGTTTAAACGACAATTGATTGGCTCCACTGACCGCCCACTGAGCTCAACCGACCATTGATTGGCTCAACTGCCCGCCCACTAAGCTCAACCGACCATTGATTGGCTCAACTGACCGCCCACTTAGCTCAACCAACCTTGGATTCGCTCAACTGCACGCCCACTAAGCTCAACCGACCTTGGATTAGCTCAACTGCCCGCCCACTAAGCTCAACCGACCATTGATTCGCTCAACTCACCGCCCATTAAGCTCCACCGACCATTGATTGGCTGAACAGCCCGCCCATTAAGCTCAACAGACCATTGATTGGCTCAATTGCCCGCCCACTAAGCTCAACCGACCATTGATTGGCTCAACTGCCCGCCCACTAAGCTCAACCGACCATTGATTGACTCAACTACCCGCCCACTAAGCCCAACCGACCTTTGATTGGCTCAACTGCCTGCCCAATAAGATCAACCGACCATGGATTGGCTCAACTGCCCGCCCACTAAGCTCAATCGACCAATGACTGGCTCAACTGCCCGCCCACTAAGCTCAACCGTCCATTGTTTGGCTCAACTGCCCGCCCACTAAGCTCAACCGACCATTGATTGGCTCAACTGCCCGCCCACTAAGCTCAACCGACCATTGATTGGCTCAACTGCCCGCCCACTAAGCTCAACCGACCTTGGATTGGCTCAACTGCACGCCCACTAAGCTCAACCGACCTTGGATTAGCTCAACTGCCCGCCCACTAAGCTCAACCGACCATTGAATATATCAACTGCCCGCCCACTAATCTGAAAGGACCATTGATTGACTCAACTGCCCGCCCACTTAGCCCAAGCGACTTTTGATTGGATCAACTGCACGACCACTTAGCTCAACCGACCTTGGATTGGCTCAACTGCCCGCCCACTAAGCTAACCGACCATTAATTGGCTCAACTGCCCGCCCACTAAGCTCAACCGACCAATGATTGGCTCAAATGCCCGTCCATCTAAGCGTAACCGAACATTGATTGACTCAACTGACCGCCCACTAAGCTCAAACGACCATTGTTATGCTCAACTGCACGCCCACTAAGCTCAACCGACCATTGATTGGCTCCACTGACCGCCCACTGAGCTCAACCGACCACAGATTGGCTCAACTGCCCGCTCACTAAGCTCAACCGACAATTGATTGGCTCTATTGACCGCCCACTAAGCTCAACCGACCTTTGATTGCCTCAACTGCCCGCCCACTAAGCTCAACAAGACCTTTGATTTCCTCAACTGCCCGCCCACTAAGCTCAACCGGCCTTTGTTTGGCTCAACTGCCTGCCCATTAAGCTCAACCGACCTTTGATTGGCCCAACTGCCCGCCCACTAAGCTCACCCGACCTTTGATTGGCTCAACTTCCCGCCCACTAAGCTCAACCGACTATTGATTGGCTTAACTGACCGACCATTAAGTTTAACCGACCATTCATTATTTCAACTACCCGACCACTAACCGCAACCGACCATTGATTGGCTCAACAGCCCGCCCACTAAGCTCAACAGACCATTGATTGGCTAACCTGCCCGCCCACTAAGCTCAAACGACCATTGATTGGCTCCACTGACCGCCCACTGAGCTCAACCGACCATTGATTGGCTCAACTGCCCGCCCACTAAGCTCAACCGACCATTGATTGGCTCAACTGACCGCCCATTAAGCTCAACCGACTATTGATTGGCTCAACTACCCGCCCACTAAGCTCAACGGACCATTGATTGGCTCAACAGCCCGCCCACTAAGCTCAACAGACCATTGATTGGCTCAACAGCCAGCCCACTAAGCTCAACCGACCATTGATTGACTCAACTGACCGCCCACTAAGCTCAACCGACCATTGATTGGCTTAACTGCCTGCCCACTAATTTCAACCGACCATTGATTGGCTCAATTGCCCGTCCACGAAGCTCAACCGACCATTGATTGGCTCAACTGACCGCCCATTAAGCCAACCGACTTTTGATTGGCTTAACTGCCCGCCCACTAAGCACAACCGACCTTTGATTGACTGAACTGACCGCCCACTAAGCTCAACCGACCATTGATTGGCACAACTGACCGTCCACCAAGCTCAACCGACTATTGATTTGCTCAACTGACCGCCCACCAAGCTCAACCGACCATTGTTATGCTAAACTGCCCGCCCACTAAGCTCAACCGACCATTGATTGGCTCCATTGACCGCCCACTAAGCTCAACCGACCTTTGATTGTCTCAACTGCCCGCCCACTAAGCTCAACCGACCTTTGATTGGCTCAACTGCCCGCCCACTAAGGTCAACCGGCCTTTGTTTGGCTCAACTGCCTGCCCACTAAGCTCAACCGACCTTTGATTGGCTCAACTGCCCGCCCACTAAGCTCACCCGACCTTGGATTGGCTCAACTGCACGCCCACTAAGCTCAACCGATCTTGGATTAGCTCAACTGCCCGCCCACTAAGCTCATCCGACCATTGATTCGCTCAACTCACCGCCCATTAAGCTTCACCGATCATTGATTGGCTCAACAGCCCGCCCATTAAGCTCAACAGACCATTGAGTGGCTCAACTGCCCGCCCACTAAGCTCAACCGACCATTGATTATCTCAACTGCCCGCCCACTAATCTGAAAGGACCATTGATTGACTCAACTGCCCGCCCACTTAGCTCAACCGACCTTTGATTGGATCAACTGCACGACCACTTAGCTCAACCGACCTTGGATTGGCTCAACTGCCCGCCGCTAAGCTCAACCGACCATTGATTGGCTCAACTGCCCGCCCACTAAGCTCAACCGACCATTGATTGGCTCAACTGCCCGCCCACTAAGCTCAACCGACCATTGATTGGCTCAACTGCCCGCCCACTAAGCTCAACCGACCTTGGATTGGCTCAACTGCACGCCCACTAAGCTCAACCGACCTTGGATTAGCTGAACTGCCCGCCCACTATGCTCAACCGACCATTGATTCGCTCAACTCACCGCCCATTAAGCTCCACCGACCATTGATTGGCTCAACAGCCAGCCCACTAAGCTCAACCGACCATTGATTGACTCAACTGACCGCCCACTAAGCTCAACCGACCATTGATTGGCTTAACTGCCCGCCCACTAATTTCAACCGACCATTGATTGGCTCAACTGCCCGTCCACGAAGCTCAACCGACCATTGATTGGCTCAACTGACCGCCCACTAAGCCAACCAACTTTTGATTGGCTCAACTGCCCGCCCACTAAGCACAACCGACCTTTGATTGGCTGAACTGACCGCCCACTAAGCTAAACCGACCATTGATTGGCACAACTGGCCGTCCACCAAGCTCAACCGACTATTGATTTGCTCAACTGACCGCCCACCAAGCTCAACCGACCATTGTTATGCTAAACTGCCCGCCCACTAAGCTCAACCGACCATTGATTGGCTCCATTGACCGCCCACTAAGCTCAACCGACCTTTGATTGTCTCAACTGCCCGCCCACTAAGCTCAACCGACCTTTGATTGGCTCAACTGCCCGCCCACTAAGCTCAACCGGCCTTTGTTTGGCTCAACTGCCTGCCCACTAAGCTCAACCGACCTTTGATTGGCTCAACTGCACGCCCACTAAGCTCAACCGATCTTGGATTAGCTCAACTGCCCGCCCACTAAGCTCAACCGACCATTAATTCGCTCAACTCACCGCCCATTAAGCTCCACCGATCATTGATTGGCTCAACAGATCGCCCATTAAGCTCAACAGACCATTGAGTGGCTCAACTGCCCGCCCACTAAGCTCAACCGACCATTGATTATCTCAACTGCCCGCCCACTAATCTGAAAGGACCATTGACTGACTCAACTGCCCGCCCACTTATCTCAACCGACCTTTGATTGGATCAACTGCACGACCACTTAGCTCAACCGACCTTGGATTGGCTCAACTGCCCGCCACTAAGCTCAACCGACCATTAATTGGCTCAACTGCCCGCCCATTAAGCTCAACCTACCATTGATTGACTCAACTGCCCACCCACTAAGCTCAACCGACCAGTAATTGGCTTAACTGCCCGCCCACTAATTTCAACCGACCATTGATTGACTCAACTGCCCGTCCACGAAGCTCAACCGACCATTGATTTGCTCAACTGACCGCCCACTAAGCTCAACCGACCTTTGATTGGCTGAACTGACCGCCCACTAAGCTCAACCGACCACTGATTGGCACAACTGACCGCCCACTAAGCTCAACCGACCATTGATTTGCTCAACTGACCGCCCACTAAGCTCAAACGACCATTGTTATGCTCAACTGCCCGCCCACTAAACTCAACCGACCATTGATTGGTTCCACTGACCGCCCACTAAGCTCAACCGACCACTGATTGGTTCAACTGCCCGCTCACTAAGCTCAACTGACAATTGATTGGCTCTATTGACCGCCCACTAAGCTCAACCGACCTTTGATTGCCTCAACTGCCCGCCCACTAAGCTCAACCTACCTTTGATTTCTTCAACTGCCCGCAAACTAAGCTCAACCGGCCTTTGTTTGGCTCAAATGCCTGCCCATTAAGCTCAACCGACCTTTGATTGGCCCAACTTCCCGCCCACTAAGCTCACCCGACCTTTGATTGGCTCAACTGCCCGCCCACTAAGCTCAACCGACTACTAATTGGCTTAACTGACCGACCATCAAGTTTAACCGACCATTCATTATTTCAACTACCCGACCACTAACCTCAACCGACCATTGATTGGCTCAACAGCCCGCCCACTAAGCTCAAACGACCATTGATTGGCTCCACTGACCACCCACTGAGCTCAACCGACCATTGATTGGCTCAACTGCCCGCCCACTTAGCTCAACCGACCATTGATTGGCTCAACTGACCGCCCATTAAGCTCAACCGACTATTGATTGGCTCAACTACCCGCCCACTAAGCTCAACCGACCATTGATTGGCTCAACAGCCCGCCCACTAAGCTCAACAGACCATTGATTGGCTCAACAGCCCGCCCACTAAGCTCAAACGACCATTGATTGGCTCCACTGAGCGCCCACTGAGCTCAACCGACCATTGATTGGCTCAACACTCCGCCCACTAAGCTCAACAGACCATTGATTGTCTCAACAGCCAGACCACTAAGCTCAACCGACCATTCATTGACTCAACTGACCGCCCACTAAGCTCAACCGACCATTGATTGGCTTAACTGCCCGCCCACTAATTTCAACCGACCATTGATTGGCTCAACTGCCCGTCCACGAAGCTCAACCGACCATTGATTGGCTCAACTGACCGCCCACTAAGCCAACCGACTTTTGATTGGCTTAACTGCCCGCCCACTAAGCTCAACCGACCATTGATTGGCACAACTGACCGCCCACCAAGCTCAATCGACTATTGATTTGCTCAACTGACCGCACACTAAGCTCAACCGACCATTTTTATGCTAAACTGCCCGCCCACTAAGCTCAACCGACCATTGATTGGCTCAATTGACCGCCCACTAAGCTCAACCGACCTTTGATTTGCTCAACTGCCCACCCACTAAGCTCAACCGATCTTTGATTGGCTCAACTGCCCGCCCACTAAGCTCAACCGCCCTTTGTTTGGCTCAACTGCCTGCCCACTAAGCTCAACCGACCTTTGATTGGCTCAACTGCCTGCCCACTAAGCTCACCCGACCTTTGATTGGCTCAACTCCCCGACCACTAAGCTCAACCGACTATTGATTGGCTCAACTGACCGCCCAATAAGCTCAACCGACCGTTCATTATTTCAACTACCAGACCACTAACCTCAACCGACCATTGATTGGCTCAACAGCCCGCCCACTAAGCTCAACTGACCATTGATTGGCTCAACTGCCCGCCCACTAAGCTCAACCGACCATTGATTGGCTCAACTGCCCGCCCACTAAGCCCAACCTACCATTGATTGGCTCAACTGCCTGCCCAATAAGATCAACCGACCATGGATAGGCTCAACTGCCCGCCCACTAAGCTCAATCGACCAATGACTGGCTCAACTGCCCGCCCACTAAGCTCAACCGACCATTGATTGGCTCAACTGCCCGCCCACTAAGCTCAACCGACCATTGATTGGCTCAACTGCCCGCCCACTAAGCTCAACCGACCATTGATTGGCTCAACTGCCCGCCCACTAAGCTCAACCGACGTTGGATTGGCTCAACTGCACGCCCACTAAGCTCAACCGACCTTGGATTAGCTCAACTGCCCACCCACTATGCTCAACCGACTATTGATTCGCTCAACTCACCGCCCATTAAGCTCCACCGACCATTGATTGGCTCAACAGCCCGCCCATTAAGCTCAACAGACTATTGATTGGCTCAACTGCCCGCCCACTAAGCTCAACTGACCATTGATTGGCTCAACTGCCCGCCCACTAAACTGAAAGGACCATTGATTGAGTCAACTGCCCGCCCACTTAGCTCAACCGACCTTTGATTGGATCAACTGCACGACCACTTACCTCAACCGACCTTGGATTGGCTCAACTGCCCGCCCACTAAGCTCAACCGACCATTAATTGGCTCAACTGCCCGCCCACTAAGTTCAACCGACCAATGATTGGCTCAAATGCCCGCCTATCTAAGCTTAACCGAACATTGATTGACTCAACTGACCGCCCACTAAGCTCAACCGACCAGTAATTGGCTTAATTGCCCGCCCACAAATTTCAACCGACCATTGATTGGCTCAACTGCCCGTCCACGAAGCTCAACCGACCATTGATTTGCTCAACTGACCGCCCACTAAGCTCAACCGACCTTTGATTGGCTGAACTGACCGCCCACTAAGCTCAACCGACCACTGATTGGCACAACTGACCACCCACTAAGCTCAACCGACCATTGATTTGCTCAACTGACCGCCCACTAAGCTCAAACGACCATTGTTATGCTCAACTGCCCAACCACTAAGCTCAACCGAACATTGATTGGCTCCACTGACCGCCCACTAAGCTCAACCGACCACTGACTGGCTCAACTGCCCGCTCACTAAGCTCAACCGACCATTGATTGGCTCTATTGACCGCCCACTAAGCTCAACCGACCTTTGATTGGCTCAACTGCCCGCCCACTAAGCTCAATCGACCAATGACTGGCTCAACTGCCCACCCACTAAGCTCAACCGACCATTGATTGGCTCTACTGCCCGCCCACTAAGTTCAACCGACCATTGATTGGCTCAACTGCCCGCCCACTAAGCTCAACCGACCATTGTTTGGCTCAACTGCCCGCCCACTAAGCTCAACCGACCTTGGATTGGCTCAACTGCACGCCCACTAAGCTCAACCGACCTTGGATTAGCTCAACTGCCCGCCCACTAAACTCAACCGACCATTGATTCGCTCAACTCACCGCCCATTAAGCTCCACCGACCATTGATATGCTCAACAGCCCGCCCATTAAGCTCAACAGACCATTGATTGGCTCAACTGCCCGCCCACTAAGCTCAACCGACCATTGATTGACTCAACTGCCCGCCCACTTATCTGAAAGGACCATTGATTGACTCAACTGCCCGCCCACTTAGCTCAAGCGACCTTTGATTGGATCAACTACACGACCACTTAGCTCAACCGACCTTGGATTGGCTCAACTGCCCGCCCACTAAGCTCAACCGACCATTAATTGGCTCAACTGACCGCCCATTAAGCTCAACCGACCATTAATTGGCTTAACTGCCCGCCCACTAATTTCAACCGACCATTGATTGGCTCAACTGCCCGTCCACGAAGCTCAACCGACCATTGATTGGCTCAACTGACCGCCCACTAAGCCAACAGACATTTGATTGGCTCAACTGCCCGCCAACTAAGCTCAACCGACCTTTGATTGGCTGAACTGACCGACCACTAAGCTCAACCGACCATTGACTGGCACAACTGACCGCCCACCAAGCTCAACCGACTATTGATTTGCTCAACTGACCGCCCACTAAGCTCAACCGACCATTGTTATGCTAAACTGCCCGCCCACTAAGCTCAACCGACCATTGATTGGCTCCATTGACCACCCACTAAGCTCAACCGACCTTTGATTGGCTCAACTGCCCGCCTACTAAGCTCAACCGACCTTTGATTGGCTCAACTGCCCGCCCACTAAGCTCAACCGGCCTTTGTTTAGCTCAACTGCCTGCCCACTAAGCTCAACCGACCTTTGATTGGCTCAACTGCCCGACCACTAAACTCAACCGACTATTGATTGGCTCAACTGACAGCGCAATAAGCTCAACCGACCATTCATTATTTCAACTACCCGACCACTAAGCTCAACCGACCATTGATTGGCTCAACAGCCCGCCCCTAAGCTGAATAGACCATTGATTGGCTCAACTGCCCGCCCACTAAGCTCAAAGACCATTGATTGGCCCCACTGACCGCCCACTAAGCTCAACCGGCCATTGATTGGCTCAACTGTCCGCCCACTAAGCTCAACCGACCATTGATTGGCTCAACTGACCGCCCATTAAGCTTAACCGACCATTAATTGGCTCAACTCCCAGGTCAAAATTCATGCTATTACTAGCAACAGAAATATGCTAGCTTTTGCTATTTTTTGCTTTGTCTGCTAGTTATTCATGCTATGATATGCTTTTTTATGCTAGCAAGCATCACATGCTATTCAGCTAGCATACTCAGTAATAGCATGGCAAGCTATCTACAAGCATCATATGCTTATTTGCTGTTCAAGCTTGTTCAAAAGCATGTAGTGCTACGTAGCTTAATAAGCTATTTTAAGCTTTTTTATGCTAGCAAGTATCACATGCTATTCAGCTAGCATACGCAGTAATAGCATAGCAAGCTATCTACAAGCATCATATGCTTATTTGCTGTTCAAGCTTGTTCAAAAGCATGTAGTGCTACGCAGCTTAATAAGCTATTTTAAGCTTTTTTATGCTAGCAAGCATCACATGCTATTCAGCTAGCATACACAGTAATAGCATGGCAAGCTATCTACAAGCATCATATGCTTATTTGCTGTTCAAGCTTGTTCAAAAGCATGTAGTGCTATGTAGCTTAATAAGCTATTTTAAGCTTTTTTATGCTAGCAAGCATCACATACTATTCAGCTAGCATACACAGAAATAGCATAGCAAGCTGTCTACAGGCATCATATGCTTATTTGTTGTTCGAGCTTGTTCAAAAGCATTTAGTGCTACGTAGCTTAATAAGCTTTTATGCTACACATACACACACTTATGCCTGCACACAGGCACAAACACATATGCCTACATACACACACGCGCGCGTACACACACAGCACTGCATACGCAACACGCACACATTTGCATACACACACACGCACCCACACACATGCGCCTACACAAACGCACACGCGCATTCATACACACACACGCTGGTGATTGCGAAAAACATAATTTGAATTCAAGATGCCAAAAATTCAATTTTTTTTTTTTTTGGCCCTTCCTGAGGGTTTTTTTTTTTTTTTTTTTTTTTTTTTTGCGCTCTATTATATGCCTTCATGTATGCGCCTTCATTTTTTTATGCGCCCTCAAACCTGTGTGCCTTCTGTATTAAGGTTGGCGGGGGACCCAAATAGTGTTACTTTTAAATAAATTCATAAGGCCTCGCTGATTGCCTAGCTCAAACAGTAGACTGCTTGTCATTCAGGGGTCAACTGCCCCACACTCCTTGACTACGGGAAATTAATGTATCTACATATAATTTAGCGTATTTTTTGCTATTTCTGGTGTAATTTCCATCAAGTACCATACTTTTTGCACCCACCACCCTGAAAAATTCGAAATGACCTCCTATAAGGCAGATGCTTATCCCCAGTTTCTTTCTCGACCCCGATGTAATACTATTGCATAGTTTATGAAGGCAATGGACAGTTCCCAGTCCTCTGATATTTGTTAAGCATTAAAACTTTAATAATGAACATAATTGCATAGAAAAACAAAAATGCATTTAAATGAGCGTCCCAATTGTAGGGACTCTAGTGCTAATAATTTTGACGAGAAAAATTTAAAAAAAATGAATATAACTCATGGAAAGTGAACTGTCAAAGTGTTTTTTTTTTCATTGGTTTGTTATTTTCACACATTTATAGAACAGCGTTTCAACGTATACAAGCAGAGATTTTTTTAATGAAATTACGCAAGGGCAAAGTGCAAAAAATGTGTACCTTTCATGGCGGGAAATTTGGAAAAGCAAACTGTGATTGGAAACGGCAACATTTCGAGCCGCACCACACCAACCAGCATGTTTATTTTGTGCACAGGAGGAAATTTGCGCTGAGATAAGTATTCTTTTAAACCTGTTTTTGAAATTTAACTTAATATTGTAATACTTGTTTGTGCTTGTAATTGTTTTTTATGCAAACTCAAGTATCTTATCAAACTATTTTACGTTGTAAGCAAAGCATTGTAGCAAAAATGTTTGTTTCCTTGAGTTCGGACAATCTAACGAGTTGTTTTGTTTCATCTTGTAGTACGGCGCTATTTACTGAAAAGTGTCACTATTTTACTGAAAAGTGTCGATGCTATTTTTTTTAAAATCATATTTTGGATCAGAAAGTTATTGTAATCCATAACGTAGTTATGTAAGCTGCCTTTACTTAATATAGGCATTAGAGTCCTATATTGGATATTCAATCACGTTGCTAGAAATTTCTTCTTTAGTTTTTCGTTTTTAAATTCATTAAAAATCTTGATTTTATTTTATGATTAAAACAAATTAAAGCAAGATTAAGATGCATCAGTTCATCAGCAGCATCAGTACAACTTTATAACAAGTATAAGGTTAGACTCTTAAAAGTTTTAGATTAGCTTTAGTTAGAAACTTCTATATATGTTTACTTCATGTATAATAATTTACCAGTAATTTTGAAATTTAACTTCTGAACATATTTTTGCTTCGTCGTAGACCAAAAATCAACAGCTTAAAATTGAAATTTATCCAGGACAGAATTAACTTTTGTCAAGACGCTTCTTAGTTAGGATTCACTGAATAGTTGGTTAATCTTTTAATATACTGCATATTTGGCAGACGAACAGAATATTTGGTTTGATTGAATACTTTAATAATTCAGTGACGCAATGCGTAGCAAATTTATTTTCAACACTTAGTAAACATATTTTTTCATATAATGAATGAAAGTTTTAACGTAGTTAAAAATTAGTTTGAGTTGTTGCCGTCTAATACTGTCAAACCTGGTTTATAAGAAAGCACTTAAAATTAATTTCTGCTTGGACAAACTGCATTTGAGATCCCTAATCCCGGTCCTACTGTTGATGATTTTCCAAATAAGATGATCTGCTTTAAACAATATGGTTTTAAAGGTCCCTCTGATATTGTTTTAACGAGTTTCAAATGTGCTATCATATTCAAAACAATTTTAACGTAAGAGAAAACACTCAGGTGGTAATTTCAAATTTTATTATTTTCAATTTTTCGTAATTTTTATGACATGTCTATATCTGAGAGTCAGAACAAGGTAACTCACAATATCGTGAGGAGACAGCTAAAATGGTTGTCAAAGATGGAATGCACCTGGTAAGTAATTACAAAGTTTTTTTTAGAATTATATTCACATGACTCGATACAGAATAAGATTCTACATGACAATACACTAATAAACTGAAAATCACAGTTTTTGGACTTATGTCAGTATTATAGCTCTGAGCTACAGATATTTTAATTAATCTTACTTTTTCAAATTCAATTAACTATGAAACAGTAAGCAGAAAAGAAAAAAAAACTTGGATAATATGGAATATACATAATTATGTACAGTCGGCTAGCAACTTTGTTTTGTATTTGTATGTAAGGTAATTGCAAGATCCTTTATTTATAATGTAACATACTACCATGATTATATTAGCTACATCAAATATTATTCGAAAAGAATTGCAGATAAATATAAACCATTAGTCCTTTACTAGAACAGTTTTTTTTTAAATTTATAATTGCACTAAATATAGATGCATTTAGGATGTTAAATGAAAATTAATTTTTATTTCATAAAAAAGGAAAAATAGATTAACCTTCCTTACATTAAATTGGTATAAAATACAAATGTTGAAATCACAAAATAAATAATATTAGATATTGGGTAAAATATGTTATTCGGTGCACCTATGCTTTTTAGTACAGACAAACTGAGATTTGGCACTTGCACATTATAGTGAATCATAAGGAAAGGGGTAAGGAAAATAAAAATTTGTATTGTTGATATTTAGATATGAAAAATGCAGTAACCATTTAAAATATGTAAGTACTGTACACAAGTAAAATACTGTATTAAAATTGAAAATTTAGTTCTTTCAGTCAACCAGTTTTCTGCCAAAATGGAATGTTTCAATGACTTAATGGTTTGAGTTTTATAATTTACGAAACATGTTAAGATTTTTTTTCTTAGTAACTACTTAATTTAAAGATTAATCATTTTGACTTTTAAAGGGTAGCTATTTCCTAAATTTTCCTTAGCAATTCTTGACAGTTTTCGTGCGTAATTTTTTAAAAAGACTAGCTAGGCTTTGTGTTGAATTTTAAAAATAATGAATATTCTAAAATAACACACAAGTTGTTAAAAAATATATTTAGTAAGATCTTTTAATTTAGGAAATAAAACTTTCAAGAAAATATAATTACACGGAATTAGTATTAATGCTCTACTCAAGCTATACATTGTATTATTTATCTTTTAAATAGTAATGAACAAAGTTTTAATGAACAGAATCATTAGTCCAGGATCTGACAGCACTTCTGTAGGAAAGTTCGAGTAGGGAGAGTTTCTTTTCAAAAATGTTTAGTAGATGTCCTAGAAAGTATTTCGGACTCGGGTGGACATCCGCCACCTGGTCACTTCTCCTGCTATGACGTCATCAAAGATGGCGGCCGCTCGCTCTCATAAATGCTTAGTACTTCGATAGGAAGATTGAGTACGTAGAATTTTTCTTCAGAAATGTTTAGTAGGTGTCCTAAAAAGTATTTAGAGCTTATTTGGACATCTGCCATTTCGTACATTTTTTAGCTATGACGTCATCAAAGATGACGGGCGTGCGATTTCGTCCCCATATAAGCCCAAATTTATGTTAATACTTAGCCAACAAAATGAAAATTTGGCCAGTAAGTTACAATTGGTGTTTTTAAGGCGAATAGCAATGTATTTTTACTACTGCTATAACTTAATAACTTTTTTTTATTTTTTTGTTGCACTTAACAAAATTATATTTAAAAGGGGTTGCTACGAGTTGGTTGCAAACCCGTACTGTTACACTTACAAAAAGAGCAACAAGTTACTTCATTTGCTCTGCAAGTACAGGAAAATTTGGCACATTTCAAGCAATTACATGATCCAATAAAATCAGTTGGAAATCTCTGTAAGTTATTTTCTGGCATCAAACCATTATCTACCACTGCAAAACCAAATTCACAAGGATCTAAGTCAACAGCAACATCGTCAATACAATGTCGTTGTAGGTATGTGTAAAAATATGATCTTAATAAGTGGCCCTTAGCACTTCTGCTAGTACGCGGCAATTTATCAGTGTCAATATTTTTCGCATGATGATACAGCCATATAACCTAAGTTCATCTCAAGATTTACAGAATGACCCTTTTTTCAATACTTGCACTAAGTATTCTTCTGCAGATTTAAGGCTTTGCTCTATATAAACCCAGTCAGATGATACGCCAAAACTCTCCAAATACTCTACAGATGCACAATGAAGAGCAGATTTTTTGGTACCAAATCTACTTGTATAATCTGATCCAGATAGTACGTGGATGGCAGGAAGCAGCGAAGACAAGTTTTCACATATTTTTCGGTGAATATCATTAACAGATAAGAATCGTGTAGAATCACTAACTCCACTACGCACCCAAAGTTCCTGAACAACAAATCGTTAAAAAGTTAAGATAGTGAAACAAAGCTAACTCCATTATATCATTGTCGGCGCTAACAATAACGATTTTAGTGAACCCACACAGAAATGCATGTTTTGAATGAATAAATATTCTGAAGTTAGCTTCCACGACTGTCGGACAGTTTAATTCTGGATGATTTATCTGTTTTCCACTTTGCACAGATGTACAGTTAAATATTACATCATCGTCTTCATCACCATGAAAGGCACTAAAAGTGTGGTTGGTATTATGTTGTCAAAGATGCTGTCACTGTATCAGCAATGAACTTTTGCAACATCAATTTGTTTCTTGAAGAACCCCAAATGCTGCTGAGTTGGACAGGCAATGGGAGATCTTCTGAGATTTTGACCACATCTATAACGATGCTACTACCTTGTCTTTGCACCCTTTCAGACTTTTTGGAAGATAATTTGCGATAACTGTCAAAAATGTAATCTACTCTTTCACAGTTCTTGGTGATGCTCCCTATGTATGACGAAAATGCTGAAACAGCTCCACCAAAGGTTTTATTTTCATTTGTCATAACCTTTCGTACAGAGTTCATGACGTCGACTATAAAGCAGGTTTTGTCGTCAGACTTGAACCAGGTTTCATCACTGGTGCGACCATAAGATGTTTTCAACTCTTTTAACAATGCGCTTTTTTGTGATTTTACCATTAGCCCTTGGTCATTGAACAATGAACAATTTTCAGATAGCTCATACCTCGTGTGATACCAGTTTCCGATGAGCATGGTTTACCTGATATGTCTTGCTATTTATCTTGGTGCGAGTACAATGTACGCGCACATTGTCATGAGAGCCTCGTATACCGGATAAAGTAGCTTTTTCGTGGTCAAAGTTATCGAAAGCGCCAACCGTATATGAATCTGTCTTAAAATGACTGGGCATTGGCACTGCAATAGGAAACTGTTTAAGAGCATATTGTGCAAGATTATCGTGATGACGAATGATTTCACTGTAGCTGACACTGAAGCCGAGATGATTCAAGCTTGTTATTAATGTTTTACTTTTGCATTTCTCATGTATTTCTTCGCCCATCATATGTGAAGAAGTTTTTTTAGTTCCACGATGCATGTTATAGTACATTATTTGTAATAACGCTTGTGCCTTAAGATACCACTTCTTAGAATACTTCCTCTTTTCTTCCTCTTCTTGTACATTGTCAACTTCTTTCATGGAGTTTGGATCTATGTCAAATAATGTACTGAAGAAGTTTATTAAAACATCAGGTATCTTACTTTTAGTCCAAGATCTTTTAAGGTCTTGCGCATCACCAAATTTATCGCTGAGCTCGAAATGTAGCCCCTGCAATGCGTCTCTTAATAGAATGGGGAATTCTGTTACAGGATTGCAGCTTCTAAGGACGTCTGCTACTTCTTCTGTTTGAATATTCGCAGAAAAAAAACATAATCGGTTTGTTTGCCTCTTTAGGTTTGGCGAAAGTAATGTCATTTTGAAAGCAATCACACAGCATTAGTTTAAGCGCCTTGTTGCTGAATTTGATGCCCTCATTTTGTATATTAAACTTGTCTCGAATGCAACTGAGCGTGTATCCATAGCCTTTATGCAGTCCGGATTCGTTGTCATGAGCTATAAGCGAAAAGACTGCCACCTTTTCTGAAACTGGAGGTGTACTCCTGTCATCTGCTTCAAGTTTTCGTTTCTACTTCAATAAATCTAGAAACACAAAAGATCGGTGCCGAAAACACTTGATACATCCTCCAAATCACTAGTGCGAGTAAAAACATCATCTTGTAAGTATAATGTGGCTTTTAAAAACTCCTTAGCTCTCGGACACTCACTCATTCTGTACTTCTCGCAAATGCGATTATATGATACAGGGTTACAGATGATACACAATTGTAATCGATGAAGAATACCACCTGCTTGTGGACTGTGATAACGTGCACGCTTTGTTCTAGATTTCTTTAAACTTTCGTGCACATTCGACTGAGCAGTAATGATGCCTTCATCTTCATCCTTTGATTTTTTCTTCTCATTTCGAAGCTGTAAAATAGGTTTCTAATGAGAGTATTGCTTAAAGCATACATTATTTATATGGTAGTACAACAACTCTTCCTCACTTAACGCGTTCAAACGCTTAGTAGCTACGTCATTTCACAATTTTGCAGCGGCCCTGATTTTTTCACAACCATTTTCTGTACTTATCACACTATTGTCGCTTTTATTACATATAATTCAAGTCTCTTCAACTGGTTTGAGATCTCTTATGCTGTCTTTTGACACTCTCAGCAGTTTAATAATATCCATATCTCAATTTTATTTCGATAAATCTCAAACAAAAGAAACATTCAGATTAACAGCGTTTCATCATCTCAAGAATCACCCTCTGTCGCACTCATAACACATCATATAATTCAATGGCTGCCAACTTACTACTTCGAAGAATAACAACGCTCTCGAATCTTATGTCTACTCCGCCTATAGTGGCGCGCCTAAGTGGGGCGACTAATAAACATTTTGATTGATTAGCCACACCAGGTGAAAATGGCAAATAAACATTTTTTACGTAAATAGTTTTTGAGTGTAATTTTAAACGGTTGTTCAACGATTGATAGTTGAAAAATAATGAGTGAATTTTTAAAAAGGAAAATAAATAAGAAACAATAAAATAAATTGTTTTTAAACTATTTTTTCTGGAAAACTTTAACACTGTAACTTAAAAGTAAACTAGTTAATATAAATTAGTATAAAAATGTGAAAGAATCGCGCAAAAAAGTCAAGTATTAAAATAATTATGAGCATTTATGTGATCGAGATGCCGCCATCTTTGATGACGTCATAGCAGGAAAAGTGACCAGGTAGCGAATGTCCACCCGAGTCCAAAATACTTTCTAGGACACCTACTAACCGTTTTTGAAAAAAAATTCTCCCTACTCAAACTTTCCTACAGAAGTGCTGTCAGATCCAGGACTACATCGGGTTACTGCATACACGTGTTTTGGAGTTACAGGAACTCTTTTTCAATGTAAAGTGGTGAGCTTTTGTATGTAAAGACCCAAAACACGGGTATGCAGTTGTCTGCTATTTTTGTGCATTAAAACGTTGTTCATTACTATTTACTTCCCTGCACAAAGGTATTTATTTCTTATTTATCTTTTAGTTTAAAGCAACTTTTTTTGCAGCCTTTAAGAACAAAATAAGATGCCTTCTTTGCACTAAGATTTTCAAGTAGGAGAGTGGAATTGCAAGTCCTTTCTCATCACAGGTAAGTGATATTAGTTTTGAAAATATCAGTAGGGGAATGTGGGGCAAAGTAAAATTGTGAAATGTTTACCCTGTTTTTAGTACAATATATCTAGTAATATTTTAAAATACATTTAGGCTTCTCGAGTCAGAAAAAGTTATCTCTGAAGGTCAAAGCGTAAGCTAATAAATACAAGCAGTTTTGAGAAATTGGTACTCATTTGGTAATATTTTGTTGTACAGTCAACCTTCGTTTATCGTGGTCAATTCGCTCCAGACTTTGCTGCAATAACTGAATTTCCGCGAAGTAGGATTTATTTATAAACCAAATGTTTTTTTTTCCTAATTAGAGTGCATAAAACCAACTTACGACAATTTAAATAGGTTTTAACATAGTTAGAGCCCCCTAAATATTAAACAGCTCTCTTAATCCCCATCACATTTTCATTACTTTGTTAAAACTAAGCTACACGCACAATATGCAGTTCTTAAACATTACTACTAATCTGTGAAAACAGCTCAACTTGTTCGATGATGAATATGTGCCCCCGTTCTTCCTCTTTACTTATCCTCATTAAAGGTATTATATATACAACTTAAAAAGCTTGTACATTGTGAACACTATATAGAAATGTATGTATTGATCCCCTAGCAATACAATGATTTATACTTTCCAGTTAGTGTTGAACGGTTAAAATGAGATAGCGATTCCCTACACTTTCTTCGCCAATTTTGTACCTTCACTCCCTTAACTAGTCCAACTATAGCCCCTCAGAAGAGCTTATCTTACTAAAAGGACATACTTTGTTATTCTTTAGTGGGAAAAAATTTACAGGGCATAAAAAAGGACTATTACTATATTTGAAGAAAAAAAAAAAACCCAGAAAAAATCGCAATGTAGTGAAGCCCCGAAAGTCGAAGCGCAAAGTAGCAAGGGATGACTGTAACTCAAAAATTATTTTTGTAATTTTAAAATGAAATAGTTTTTATTATTAACATTTTTAGTACTACTTGAGGCCTATCAGTGCAGTTTTTACTCAATTATTACTAAGCTTAGTTTTATTTTAAATGTTTTTTCCAATTAATCATGTGCATGCGAGGTAAAATAGACTAGTTTATTCCATGTACTTATTCATTTCTTTTATCACTTGTATATTAATTTACAAATAAGTTCATATGCATTCCTTTGCATAAAAATTCACTACTTTAATCATTCATTTACATATTGACTTATTAAAGCATTATTTTATTTGCTCGTTTATTGTTTCGCATGTATTAATCAATCAACTTTAACCCCGCCTCCCTCTGCCGCACCACCGTCGACCAGCCGCCTCACGGTGCTGCTCCTCTAGCGAAAACCGTCTCCAGGTTGCGTCCATATCTTACACACACACGCCTACACACACTCATGCCTGCACACTGACACAAACACATATGCCTATATACACACACACACACACACACGAACGCCTACACACACACACACATGCGGGTACACACACAACACGCGCACACACATGCATGCATACATACACACACACCCACCCACACACATGAGTCCACACAAACACACGCATACACTCTCGTGATTGCAAAAAACATAATTTAAATTCAAGATGCCAAAAATTCAAATTACTATAATTTTTTTGTTTATTCTTTCACTATCTCTTTATTAATTTATTAATTATTTTAGTTAATCATTTATTTAACCCAAAATGGTGTTGATAATCAGATAGAAAATATTTCAGACAAAAAATATTTTATTTTTCACTTTGCCCCTTGATAAAAAAAAGGGGGGGGGGATTCTTTATGTGCTGTAATTTTTGAAACAAATTTCCAATTTGCAACAAGTAAGTTATTTTAACTCTTACACTTTGCCCCACATTCCCGTACTTCAAACTTAAGACACCACTTATTGTATGATGGTTTGCTAAAAAAATTTGTCAAGTGTGACTAGATAGCCTTAATATTCCAAAGCAAACAAATGAAATTGTTTGCTCACCGAACATACTTACTACAAAATTAATTGCTTCCAGTTCATCAACCACATCTCTGTTGTCAAGCTTAAGCTGCAGTGAATTAGTTATTGTTTTATGGCATTTGTATTGTAACAAGTTGGTGTTGTTCGAATTCTCGTAAATTCCCCTTTTTTCTAAAAAGAAAAAGCTATGTTTTGATACAATTTTCTAGGGATTTACCAAACACCTCAGTGTGCTGAATACTGATAATAATATAATACAGCCGGACCTCCATATATCCAAGTATGAACTTACGAAGAAAAGATTCCATTTATAGAAATTTAGAAGCTTAATTTTATTAGAATTACTACTAAAACATTAAAGTTCAATCTAATTTTTCTGGAAAAACTACATTACTCATTTATTTGTGAATTATATTACATAAAAGTTAATGATTTAAAAAAGAAAAACAATAAGAAACTTTCTTTTTTTATTGTTTTTAAATAAGCAGTATTCCAGACATTGGATAAAATCATCATAGCTGTATTCCTTAAAAAGAAAAGAAAAAATTTATGAATAGCCAATTTTACCAACAGTTCACCAAAGAAATGTTTGCATTTATTGAATCCTCTACTTCATTAGAAATATTTTTCGAAAATTGAAGTCCAGAACCTGTAGTCAGAGACACCTCCAACATTTCATTTTTGATTAAATTCAAAAAATTGCATTTTTATCCCTCCCCCTTCTGTTTTGCAAGGAGTTATGGCTTTTTCAAATACTTAACTATTTCTGTGTCCATTAAGAGGTTTTTTTTCTGCAAAATTTTAATATCTCTTAAGCAAATTTGAATCTTTCCAGTGTGTTCAAGTTAAACTTGAGATTTCCTACTGTAAAATTAAATAGTTTTTTCATTTGAATCAATGCATCAAGTTGTAAAGTAAAATGCAGTTGTACTTTACTAATCAAAATCATATATTTTTTTAAAGTTAAAATTTTTAAAATGTTTTTTTGGTTTAAGTGGGTTTTTTTTCCATTCCCTTTCAAAAATTGCATTCATATTTTTTTTAAATTAGAGGGAAGGAGAGAATCCCATCCAATCAAATCAACTCTAACTAACCCTCCCCCCGCCTCTTTGTTCCCTTTATATACGTGCGTGCGTGTGTGTGTGTGTGTGTGTGTGTGTGTGGAAAAACTAACCCAACTGTCATGAGTATTTCCTGTTTCATTCATTGACAAAAAATGTTTCATTCAAATGTTTAGAGTGGTATTAGTTTTGCAAAATGTATTTTAAAAACTAGCAAATTTGCCACTAAATATAAGTTTTTTTTTCTTTCCAGGAATCGGGACTTCTAATCAGAAAAATAGGTCTTTTAGTCCTTTTTTTAATTTTAACTTTCTCCTTTTATTTCTAACTAGCAGTACCCGCACAGCGATGCCCGTGCTAAAAATTTAATGGAAATCCAATGAATAAAAAAAAATTTACGCCTGCTCTCCCTCTGATGTAAAATGATAATTTTTCTTTGTATAAAATGCGTACACACCATTTCAAAGAAAAAAAAACCTATTAAAGTTTCTTTGGAACTTAAAACTTTTTGTCAAATCATTAAATTATATTTACAGATACTTTAAAACTCTATTTAGCAAGTGAAGCGGTTTTTTTTGCAATTTAAAATATTTCGCAAAATAAACAAAATAAGACATCAAATAATATCTTTCAAATGTAAAAACTACCAAAATATCACGAAACAGGCAATGACTTCGTTCAAATGTTGACGAGTAGAAGCAATTTTCATCTCTATCATACCTTAACGGGCAACTTTCTAGCTTAGATATAAAAATTGATACAATTAAAGCTAAAAAAAAAAAATGCAGAAGTTGGCGCCTGCAACTTTCTGATATTTAGTCAGAGCCTGAACTCATTCTTTGGGCTTCTTACCCTTGGAAAGGATAAGATTTGAAAACTTTCTGTTGGTTGGTGTCGACATGTGCGTGGTGTACACGTGATGTGTGAAGGGTTAAACCCCACGTAGATATTTTGCGAAACTGATTGATCGTCACTGCATTTTATTTAAGTATTAACAAGTGCTGTGATACTTAGTAGTATTGTATTTTCTTTAAAATTTTTTCAATTATACTTCAAGAATATAATATTTGCCATTATACTTTTTTTAAATTTACTTCAAGATATCATGTTAGGTATTCAACTTCTCTTAATAGCCAACTTAATGTAATAATATATTTTAATACTAGTTGAAATTTGTATGTTTCCCACCAGTACAGTTTTAGTTCAATAACTTTTGTGGCATTTTTCTTCATTTGTATAATATTTTTCCAACTTGCATGTCTGTCTAGAGGGGTACATTTAAATGGTAGTTTATGTACAGGTAAGGACTTATGACCAAACCCAATCCTCCACGTTAATTCTGCCTCCTTTGGTGCATACTAGGTGAGTCAACTCTCTTGGACAAAACTTTAAGGCAGGTCAGATGGGAGGGTAAAGAGTAAGAATCTTATTCAACATATGGTCACAAGTGCAATGCTGACGCGCTACATGCACACAGAGCTAGAAACTGATGGATGCAAAAGGAGTTTCAAGTTTATTACACAAAGAAAATTTTACGTAAGAGTTTTGATTTTAAAAAAAGGTTTAGAGCCAGGCCGTGATCTATAAATTTTGAGGCCCCCTGCAAAAAATCAGCAGGACCCCTAACTGCCTACTGGTTTTCTGTGCCATTAGGGGCTGCTGGCACTTTTAGTGCCCCTCCACCCTTGTGGGATCTGCAAGTAGTTAGAAGTTACGACCTGTAGTATCTAATATGTGCTGTCCCAACAAAAGAGCAGCAATAATAAAAGTTTATTCAAAATGGCTTGTTAGTGCGATATTAAGTGCTTTGTTATTGCCACACATGTATTACAGCTATAGGCTATAAATTTCAGCCAACTACTTTAAACCTTTCTTGAAAGCTAAAGTGTTGTGTAAAATCTTCTTTATGTAATGTGTGTGTGTGTGAATTTTACCGGTTTTGCTTCCATCAGTTTTTCCAGCTTTGTGTGGATACAGCTCATCAGCCTTGTGCGACCATAGCTTCCTACGTGATTCATGCTTTTTATCCTCCCCTCTGTACCCCTTAAAGTTTTACTCGAGAGTTTCGACTCACCCTGCATGTATAAATTTTTGGGTGTATTTGGAAGTTTAAACTCAAATAAGGTGTGGGTTTATTTAATAACCTTGCAGTCAGTGTGATAACCATATTATGATAATGTCCTCATGAAATTTGTTCATTTTATAGCATCTCTGTAATATTACATTGGGTTTAGTATTTACTTTGTGTGAAATTTCAAAGATATTTTACATCCACATTCAAAGCATATTAATACATATATTTTTGTACCTAAAAGTAGATAAAAGGCTTAAGTGATCCTAAAAGAAACCTTTAAATTCAAGTCATGAAATTTTTGGTGTGAAACATTGTATGCAGGGTCTATACACTATTCAATTTTCAGGCCCCTTCCAAAATTTAATTCTGTATCTGCCTCCTAATGACATATCCAGGGCATGTAAAATTTTCGGTGTGGCATGAATCTTTGTAGTTTTTGATCAAAAATTTCTTCTAAAACTTGATTATTTCATATTTTATTGAAAAGTTACTGTAGCTCAAAATCGATTGCAAATGGTACCGCTAAAATCATATTTGGACAAATAAAAATCATTAGTCATCATATAAAGCTGTTAAATTATTTTTTTTGTCTGATTAATGCTATACGACACATTCAAATGTTTTTATTCATATACAAAAGTAAAAACTGGGTATGTACAAACTTCATTCCAGCATGTATAAACATGCCTGGCTGGGCATGTAAAATTGTAAATGCTTTTCTAGCCCTGCATTTCAAGTTCTTGGTGTTCTGAGAAAATACGCCAGTTGTCTTAGAGTGATTTTTTACCATTTTAGGCTATTTTGTGTGTACACTTTTGTTCAAAGGTAGTGAAAAGCACTTATTTTTGCAGGTTGTAGATTTCACAAAAGGAAGATATTGTGATTTTGCCAATTTCATTTGAACAGAACCAAAAGTTGATCATATACAAACAGTTGAAATACGTCCAAAACTTAAATCTTTGGATTATGACTGGCTAGCAAAAATTAATGCCTTGCAGAAAATTCTAAGTTCTCGATAAGATGTGAAGTTAATGCTCATTTTGTTTATGGGCTATAAATATTGTAACTTCTTTTAAGTTGCACTATATATGATGTGGGTTCAAAATATGTCTCACTGCAGTGTAATGTTCTGCATTAGTTTGAGGCGTTTCAAAGTGCTACGTTAGAAATCCTTTATTGCTTTATTTTATTTGTTTTGTTATTTGTTCATTCTTTTTTTTTTTAGAGCAAAATGAGAAAATATCTACTGAAAAGAGGGAAGGACTCCTCTGGAATTGAGACCGAGATGAAGAGAAGGAACAAATATTTATCCGATAAAATTCAGAATGTGCGTTACAATAAAGTTTAATTGAATAAATTTGATTTTAAGTGTTCTTTGTACTTTTATTTTCCTATTTATTGCATGCCATTTTTATTTAGCACTGGAGAGGTTAGTAATTTATTATATAAGTCTGAAATGAATTTTATAATAACCTCGGTGAAAGACACTTGTTTAATGCTATAAAAGTGAAAAATTAAACCAACAGTGGGTGGTAAGAAGGTAGCTGGAGTAGCAGAAATTAAAGCAAGACAAAAGGTAGAAATCAAGCTAGAAAAGCAACAGATGGTAGAAACTATGGTAGACTAGCAACAAATAAAAGCAGTGTGTGATAGAAATCTTGCTATAAAAGCAAAAAATAAAAGCAGCATGTGCTAGAAATCTTGCTTTGCAAGCAGGAGAAAAAAGCAACGTATGCTAGAAATCTTGCTACAAAAGTCAAAAAATAAAAGCAACGTATGCTAGAAATCTTGCTACAAAAGTCAAAAAATAAAAGCAACGTATGCTAAAAATCTTGCTAGAAAAGCAAAAATAAAAAGCAACAGATGCTAGAAATCTTGCTAGTCTAGCTTAAAAATAAAGCAACAGATGCTAGAAATCTTGCTATAAAAGCAAAAAATAAAAAGCAACAGATGCTAGAAATCTTGCTACAAAAGCAAAAATAAAAAGCAACAGATGCTAGAAATCTTGCTATAAAAGCAAAAAAATAAAAGCAACATATGCTAGAAATCTTGCTATAAAAGCAAAAAATAAAAAGCAACAGATGCTAGAAATCTTGCTAGACTAGCTTATAAATAAAGCACCCTGTGGTAGAAATCTTGCTAGACTAGCTTATAAATAAAGCACCCTGTGGTAGAAATCTTGCTAGAAAAGCAAACAATAAAAGCAACACAAGCTAGAATTGGTACGCTTTAAAGCATGAAAAGTGTTCCAAAACACTGCATGGCATGCTAGTAAGTTTGCTAGAAAAAGCAAAGATTTTTGCCAGTTTATGCTAGTTTTTCTTGCTAGAAATTAGCATGTGATGCTATAAAGCAAACAATTTCTAGCATGAATTTTGACCTGGGTGGGCGGTCAGTTGAGCCAATCCATGGTCGGTTGAGCTAAGTGGGCGGGCAGTTGAGTCAATCCAAGGTCGGTTGAGCTAAGTGGGCATGCAGTTGATCCAATCAAAGGTCGGTTGAGCTTAGTGGGCAAGCAGTTGAGTCAATCAATGGTCCGTTGAGCTTAGTGGGCGGGCAGTTGAGCCAATCAATAGTCGGTTGAGCTTAGTGGGCAAGCAGTTGAGCATATCAATGGTCTGTTGAGCTTAATGGGCGGGCTGTTGAGCCAATCAATGGTCGTATGAGCTTTGTGGGCGGGTAGTTGAGCCAATCAATGGTCGGTGGAGCTTAATGGGCGGTGAGTTGAGCGAATTAATGGTCGGTTGAGCTTAGTGGGCCGGCAGTTGAGCCAATCAATGGTCGGTTGAGCTTAGTGGGCGGGCAGTTGAGCCAGTCAATGGTCGGTTAAGCTTAGTGGGCGGGCAGTTGAGCCAATCAATGGTCGGTTGATCTTAGTGGGCAGGCAGTTGAGTCAATCATTGGGCTGTTGAACTTAGTGGGCGGGCTGTTGAGCTAATCAATGGTCGGTTGAGCTTAGTGGGCGGGCAGTTGAGCCAGTCAATGTTCGGTTGAGCTTAGTGGGCGGGCAGTTGAGCCAATCAATGGTCGGTTGATCTTAGTGGGCAGGCAGTTGAGTCAATCATTGGTCTGTTGAAATTAGTGGGCGGGCTGTTGAGCTAATCAATGGTCGGTTGAGCTTAGTGGGCGGGCCGTTGAGCCAATCAATGGTCGGTTGAGCTCAGTGGTCGGGTAGTTGAAATAATGAATGGTCGGTTGAGCTTATTGGGCGGTCAGTTGAGCCAATAAATAGTCGGTTGAGCTTAGTGGTCGGGCAGTTGAGCCAATCAAAGGTCGGGTGAGCTTAGTGGGCGGGCAGTTGTGCCAATCAAAGGTCGGGTGAGCTTAGTGGGAGGGCAGTTGATCCAATCAAAGGTCGGTTGAGCTTAATGGGCAGGCAGTTGAGCCAAACAAAGGCCGGTTGAGCTTAGTGGGCGGGCAGTTGAGCCAATCAAAGGTCGGTTGAGCTTAGTGGGCGGGCAGTTGAGCCAATCAAAGGTCGGTTGAGCTTAGTGGGCGGTCAATGAAGTCAATCAATGGTCGGTTGAGCTTAGTGGGCGGGCAGTTTAGCATAACAATGGTCGGTTGAGCTTAGTGGGCGGTCAGTTGTGCCAATCAAAGGTCGGTTGCGCTTAGTGCGCGGTCAGTTCAGCCAATCAAAGGTCGGTTGAGCTTAGTGGGCGGGCAGTTGAGCCAATCAGAAGTCGGTTGGCTTAGTGGGTGGTCAGTTGAGCCAATCAATGGTCGGTTGAGCTTAGTGAGCGGGCAGTTGTGCCAATCAGTGGTCGGTTGAGCTTAGTGGGCGGTCAGTGGAGCCAATCAATGGTCGGTTGAGCTTAGTGGGCGAGCAGTTGAGCATAATAATGGTCGGTTGAGCGTCGTGGACGGGCAGTTGAGCCAATCAATGGTCGGTTGAAATTAGTGGGCGGTCAGTTCAGCCAATCAAAGGTCGGTTGAGCTTAGTGGGCGGTCAATTGAGCCAATCAATGGTCAGTTGAGCTTTGTGGACGGGCAGTTGAGCCAATCAATGGTCGGTTGAAATTAGTGGGCGGGCAGTTAAGCCAATTACTGGTCGGTTCAGCTTAGTGAGCGGTCAGTTGAGTCAATCAATGGTCGGTTGAGCTTAGTGGGGGGGCAGTTGGGCCAATCCTAGGTCGGTTGAGCTTAGTGGGCGGGCAGTTGAGCCAATCAATGGTCGGTTGAGCTTAGTGAGCGGTCAGTTGAGCCAATCAATGTTCGGTTAAGCTTAGATGGGCGGGCATTTGAGCCTATCAGTGGTCGGTTGAGCTTAGTGGGCGGGCAGTTGAGCCAATCCAAGGTCGGTTGAGCTAAGTGGGCATGCAGTTGATCCAATCAAAGGTCGGTTGAGCTTAGTGGGCAAGTAGTTGAGTCAATCAATGGTCCGTTGAGCTTAGTGGGCGGGCAGTTGAGCCAATCAATAGTCGGTTGAGTTTAGTGGGCAAGCAGTTGAGCATATCAATGGTCTGTTGAGCTTAATGGGCGGGCTGTTGAGCCAATCAATGGTCGGTGGAGCTTAATGGGCGGTGAGTTGAGCGAATTAATTGTCGGTTGAGCTTAGTGGGCGGGCAGTTTAGCTAATCCAAGGTCGGTTGAGCTTAGTGAGCGTGCAGTTGAGCCAATCCAAGGTTGGTTGAGCTTAGTGGGCGGGCAGTTGAGCCAATCAATGGTCGGTTGAGCGTAGTGGGCGGGCAGTTGAGCCAGTCAATGGTCGGTTGAGCTTAGTGGGCGGGTAGTTGAGCCAATCAATGGTCGGTTGAGCTTAATGGGCGGTGAGTTGAGCCAATCAATGGTAGGTTGAGCTTAATGGGCGGGCCGTTGAGCCAATCAATGGTAGGTTGAGTTTACTGGGCGGGCCGTTGAGCCAATTAATGGTCGGTTGAGCTTAGTGAGCGGGTAGTTGAGCCAATCAGTGGTCGGTTGAGCTTAGTGGGCGGTCAGTGGAGCCAATCAATGGTCGGTTGAGCTTAGTGGGCGGTCAGTTGAGCAAATCAATGGTCCGTGTAGCTTAGTGGGCGGTCAGTTGTGCCAATCAATGGTCGGTTGAGATTAGTGGGCGGTCAGTTGAGCCAATCAATGGTCGGTTGAGCTTCGTGGACGGGCAGTTGAGCCAATCAATGGTCGGTTGAAATTAGTGGGCGGGCAGTTAAGCCAATCAATGGTAGGTTGAACTTAGTGAGCGGTCAGTTGAGTCAATCCATGGTCGGTTGAGCTTAGTGGGCGGGCAGTTGAGCCAATCCAAGGTCGGTTGAGCTTAGTGGGCGTCCACTTGACCCAATCAAGAGTCGGTTGAGCTTAGTGTGCGGGCAGTTGAGCCAATCAATGGTCTGTTGAACTTAGTGGGCGGGCTGTTGAGCCAATCAATGGTCGGTTGAGCTTAGTGGTCGGATAGTTGAGATAATGAATGGTCGGTTGAGCTTAATGAGCGGTCAGTTGAGCCAATCAATAGTCGGTTGAGCTTACTGGGCGTGCAGTTGAGCCAATCAAAGGTCGGGTGATCTTAGTGGGCGGGTAGTTGAGCCAATCAAAGGTCGGTTGAGCTTAGTGGGCACGCAGTTGAGCCAAACAAAGGCCGGTTGAGCTTAGTGGGCGGGCAGTTGAGCAAATCAAATGTCGGTTGAACTTAGTGGGCGGGAAGTTGAGCCAATTAAAGGTCGGTTGAGCTTAGTGGGCGGTCAATGGAGCCAATCAATGGTCGGTTGAGCTTAGTGAGCGGGCAGTTGAGCCAATCAGTGGTCGGTTGAGCTTAGTGGGCGGTCAGTGGAGCCAATCAATGGTCGGTTGAGCTTAGTGGGCGGGGAGTTGAGCATAACAATGGTCGGTTAAGGTTGGTTGAGCTTAGTGGGCAGGCAGTTGAGCCAATCAATGGTCAGTTGAGCTTAGTGGGCGGGCAGTTGAGCCAGTCAATGGTCGGTTGAACTTAGTGGGCGGTCAGTTGAGCCAATCAATGGTCGGTTGAGCTTAGTGGGTGGGCAGTTGAGCCAATCAAAGGTCGGTCCAGCTTAGTGGGCGGGCAGTTGAGCCAATCAATGGTCGGTTGAGCTTAGATGGGTGGGCATTTGAGTCAATCAATGGTCGGTTGAGCTTAGATGGGCGGGCATTTGAGCCTATCAGTGGTCGGTTGAGCTTAGGGGGCGGGCAGTTGAGTCAATCAATGGTCGGTTGAGCTTAGTGGGCGGGCAGTTGAGCCAATCCAAGGTCGGTTGTGCTTAGTGGGCGGTCAGTGGAGCCAATCAATCGTCGGTTGAGCTTAGTGGGCGGGCAGTTGAACATAACAATGGTCGGTTGAGCTTAGTGGGCGGTCAGTTGAGCCAATCAATGTTCGATTGAGTTTAGTGGGCGGTCAGTTGAGTAAATCAATGGTCGATTGAGCTTAGTGGGCGATCAGTTGAGCCAATCAAAGGTCGGTTGAGCTTAGTGGGCAAGCAGTTGAGCCAATCCAAGGTCGGTTGAGCTAAGAGGGCATGCAGATGATCCAATCAAAGGTCGGTTGAGCTTAGTGGGCAAGCAGTTGAGTCAATCAATGGTCCATTGAGCTTAGTGGGCAAGCAGTTGAGCCAATCAATGGTCGGTGGAGCTTAATGGGCGGTGAGTTGAGCGAATCAATGGTCGGTTGAGCTTAGTGGGCAGGCAGTGGAGCTAATCCAAGGTCAGTTGAGCTAAGAGGGCATGCAGTTGATCCAATCAAAGGTCGGTTGAGCTTAGTGGGCAAGCAGTTGTGTCAATCAATGGTCCATTGAGCTTAGTGGGCAAGCAGTTGAGCCAATCAATGGTCGGTGGAGCTTAATGGGCGGTGAGTTGAGCGAATCAATGGTCGGTTGAGCTTAGTGGGCGGGCAGTGGAGCTAATCCAAGGTCGGTTGAGCTTAGTGGGCGTGCAGTTGAGCCAATCAAAGGTTGGTTGAGCTTAGTGGGCGGGCAGTTGAGCCAATCAACGGTAGGTTGAGCGTAGTGGGCGGGCGGTTAAGCCAATCAATGGGCGGTTGAGCTTAGTGGGCGGGCAGTTGAGCCAATCAATGGTCGGTTGAGCTTAGTGGGCGGGCAGTTGAGTCAACCAATGGTCGGTTGAGCTTAATTCGCGGTCAGTTGAGCCAATCCATGGTCGGTTGAGCTAAGTGGGCATGCAGTTGATCCAATCCAAGGTCGGTTGAGCTAAGTGGGCATGCAGTTGATTCAATCAAAGGTCGGTTGAGCTTAGTGGGCAAGCAGTTGAGTCAATCAATGGTCCGTTCAGCTTAGTGGGCGGGCAGTTGAGCCAATCAATGGTCGGTTGAGCTTAGTGGGCAAGCAGTTGAGCCAATCAATGGTCTGTTGAGCTTAGTGGGTGGTCAGTTGAGCCAATCAAAGGTCGGTCCAGCTTAGTGGGCGGGCAGTTGAGCCAATCAATGGTCGGTTGAGCTTAGATGGGTGGGCATTTGAGTGAATCAATGGTCGGTTGAGCTTAGATGGGCGGGCATTTGAGCCTATCAGTGGTCGGTTGAGCTTAGGGGGCGGGCAGTTGAGTCAATCAATGGTCGGTTGAGCTTAATGGGCGGTCAGTTGAGCCAATCAATGGTCGGTTGAGCTTAGTGGGCGGGCAGTTGAGCCAATCCAAGGTCGGTTGTGCTTAGTGGGCGGTCAGTGGAGCCAATCAATCGACGGTTGAGCTTAGTGGGCGGGCAGTTGAACATAACAATGGTCGGTTGAGCTTAGTGGGCGGGCAGTTGAGCCAATCAATGGTAGGTTGAGCTTAGTGGGCGGGCGGTTAAGCCAATCAATGTGCGGTTGAGCTTAGTGGGCGGGCAGTTGAGCCAATCAATAATCGATTGAGCTTAGTGGGCGGCCAGTTGAGTCAACCAATGGTCGGTTGAGCTTAATTCGCGGTCAGTTGAGCCAATCCATGGTCGGTTGAGCTAAGTGGGCATGCAGTTGATCCAATCCAAGGTCGGTTGAGCTAAGTGGGCATGCAGTTGATTCAATCAAAGGTCGGTTGAGCTTAGTGGGCGGGCAGTTCAGCCAATCAATGGTCGGTTGAGCTTAGTGGGCAAGCAGTTGAGCCAATCAATGGTCTGTTGAGCTTAATGGGCGGGCTGTTGAGCCAATCAATGGTCGATTGAGCTTAGTGGGCGGGCAGTTGAGCCAGTCAATGGTCGGTTGAGCTTAGTGGGCGGGCAGTTGAGCCAATCAATGGTCGGTTGATCTTAGTGGGCAGGCAGTTGAGCCAATCAGTGGTCGGTTGGGCTTAGTGGGGGGGGGGCAGTTGAGCCAATGAATGGTTGCTTGAGCTTAGTGGGCTGGCAGTTGAGCCAATCAATGGTCGGTTGAGCTTAGTGGGCGGGCTGTTGAGCCAGTCAATGGTCGGTTGAGCTTAGTGGGCGGGCAGTTGAGCCAATCAATGGTCGGTTGAGCTTAGTGGGCGGGCAGTTGAGTCAACCAATGGTCGGTTGATCTAAGTGGGCATGCAGTTGATTCAATCAAAGGTCGGTTGAGCTTAGTGGGCAAGCAGTTGAGTCAATCAATGGTCCGTTCAGCTTAGTGGGCGGGCAGTTCAGCCAATCAATGGTCGGTTGAGCTTAGTGGGCAAGCAGTTGAGCCAATCAATGGTCTGTTGAGCTTAGTGGGTGGTCAGTTGAGCCAATCAAAGGTCGGTCCAGCTTAGTGGGCGGGCAGTTGAGCCAATCAATGGTCGGTTGAGCTTAGATGGGTGGGCATTTGAGTCAATCAATGGTCGGTTGAGCTTAGATGGGCGGGCATTTGAGCCTATCAGTGGTCGGTTGAGCTTAGGGGGCGGGCAGTTGAGTCAATCAATGGTCGGTTGAGCTTAATGGGCGGTCAGTTGAGCCAATCAATGGTCGGTTGAGCTTAGTGGGCGGGCAGTTGAGCCAATCCAAGGTCGGTTGTGCTTAGTGGGCGGTCAGTGGAGCCAATCAATCGTCGGTTGAGCTTAGTGGGCGGGCAGTTGAACATAACAATGGTCGGTTGAGCTTAGTGGGCGGGCAGTTGAGCCAATCAATGGTAGGTTGAGCTTAGTGGGCGGGCGGTTAAGCCAATCAATGGGCGGTTGAGCTTAGTGGGCGGGCAGTTGAGCCAATCAATGGTCGGTTGAGCTTAGTGGGCGGGCAGTTGAGTCAACCAATGGTCGGTTGAGCTTAATTCGCGGTCAGTTGAGCCAATCCATGGTCGGTTGAGCTAAGTGGGCATGCAGTTGATCCAATCCAAGGTCGGTTGAGCTTAGTGGGCGGGCAGTTCAGCCAATCAATGGTCGGTTGAGCTTAGTGGGCAAGCAGTTGAGCCAACCAATGGTCTGTTGAGCTTAATGGGCGGGCTGTTGAGCGAATCAATGGTCGATTGAGCTTAGTGGGCGGGCAGTTGAGCCAGTCAATGGTCGGTTGAGCTTAGTGGGCGGGCAGTTGAGCCAATCAATGGTCGGTTGATCTTAGTGGGCAGGCAATTGAGCCAATCAATGGTCGGTTGGGCTTAGTGGGGGGGCAGTTGAGCCAATGAATGGTTGCTTGAGCTTAGTGGGCTGGCAGTTGAGCCAATCAATGGTCGGTTGAGCTTAGTGGGCGGGCAGTTGAGCCAATCAATGGTCGGTTGATCTTAGTGGGCAGGCATTTGATCCAATCAATGGTCGGTTGGGCTTAGTGGGCGGGCAGTTGAGCCAATCAATGGTTGGTTGAGCTTAGTGTGCGGGGAGTTGAGCCAATAAATCGTCGGTTGAGCTTAGTGGGCGGGCAGTTGAGCCAATCAATGGTCGGTTGAGCTTAGTGGGCGTGCTGTTGAGCCAATCAATGGTCGGTTGAGCTTAGTGGGCGGGCAGTTGAGCCAATCAATGGTCGGTTGATCTTAGTGGGCAGGCATTTAATCCAATCAATAGTCGGTTTAGCTTAGTGGACGGTCAGTTGAGCCAATCAATGGTCGGTTGAGTTTCGTGGGCGGGCAGTTCAGACAATCAATGTTCGGTTTAGCTTAGTGGGCGGACAGTTCAGCCAATCAATGTTTGGTTGAGCTTAGTGGGCGGGTAGTTGAGCCAATCAATGGTCGGTGGAAATTAGTGGACGGGCGGTTAAGCCAATCAATGGTCGGTTGAGCTTAGTGGGCGATCAGTTGAATCAATCAATCGTCGGTTGAGCTTAGTGGGCGGTCAGTTGAGTCAATCAATGGTTTGTTGACCTTAGTGGGCGGGCAGTTGTGCCAATCAATGGTCGGGTGAGCTTAGTGGGTTGGCAGTTGAGCCAACCAATGGTCGGTTGAGCTTAGTGGGCGTCCAGTTGAGCCAATCAATGGTCGGTTGAGTTTAGTGGGCGGGTAGTTGAGCCAATCATTGGTCTGTTGATCTTGGTGGGCGGGCTGTTGAGCCAATCAATGGTCGGTTGAGCTTAGTGGGCGGGTAGTTGAGCAAATCAATATTCGGTTGAGCTTAATGGGCGGTCAGTTGAGCCAATCAATGGTAGGATGAGCTTACTGGGCGGGCCGTTGAGCCAATCAATGGTCGGTTGAGTTTAGTGGGCGGGCAGTTGAGCCAATCAAAGGTCGGTTGAGCTTAGTGGGCGGGCAGTTGAGCCAATCAAAGGTCGGTTGAGCTTAGTGGGCGGTCAATGGAAACAATTAATGGTCGGTTGAGCTTAGTGAGCGGGCAGTTGAGCCAATCAGTGGTCGGTTGAGCTTAGTGGGCGGTCAGTGGAGCCAATCAATGGTCGGTTGAGCTTAGTGGGCGGGCAGTTGAGCATAACAATGGTTAGTTGAGCTTAGTGGGCGGTCAATGGAAACAATCAATGCTCGGTTGAGCTGAGTGAGCGGGCAGTTGAGCCAATCAATGGTCGGTTGAGCTTAGTAAGCGGGCAGTTGAGACAATCAATAGTCGGTTTAGCTTAGTGGATGGTCAGTTGAGCCAATCAATGGTCGGTTGAGTTTCGTGGGCGGGCAGTTCAGCCAATCAATGTTCGGTTGAGCTTAGTGGGCGGACAGTTCAGCCAATCAATGTTCGGTTGAGCTTAGTGGGCGGGTAGTTGAGCCAATCAATGGTCGGTGGAAATTAGTGGACGGGCGGTTAAGCCAATCAATGGTCGGTTGAGCTTAGTGGGCGATCAGTTGAATCAATGAATGGTCGGTTGAGCTTAGTGGGCGGTCAGTTGAGTCAATCAATGGTTTGTTGACCTTAGTGGGCGAGCAGTTGTGCCAATCAATGGTCGGGGGATCTTAGTGGGCGGGCAGTTGAGCCAACCAATGGTCGATTGAGCTTAGTGGGCGTCCAGTTGAGCCAATCAATGGTCGGTTGAGTTTAGTGGGCGGGTAGTTGAGCCAATCATTGGTCTGTTGATCTTGGTGGGCGGGCTGTTGAGCCAATCAATGGTCGGTTGAGCTTAGTGGGCGGGTAGTTGAGCCAATCAATGGTCGGCTGAGCTTAATGGGCGGTCAGTTGAGCCAATCAATGGTAGGATGAGCTTACTGGGCGGGCCGTTGAGCCAATCAATGGTCGGTTGAGTTTAGTGGGCGGGCAGTTGAGCCAATCAAAGGTCGGTTGAGCTTAGTGGGCGGGCAGTTGAGCCAATCAAAGGTCGGTTGAGCTTAGTGGGCGGTCAATGGAAACAATTAATGGTCGGTTGAGCTTAGTGAGCGGGCAGTTGAGCCAATTAGTGGCCGGTTGAGCTTAGTGGGCGGTCAGTGGAGCCAATCAATGGTCGGTTGAGCTTAGTGGGCGGGCAGTTGAGCATAACAATGGTCGGTTGAGCTTAGTGGGCGGTCAATGGAAACAATCAATGGTCGGTTGAGCTGAGTGAGCGGGCAGTTGAGCCAATCAGTGGTCGGTTGAGCTTAGTGGGCGGTCAGTGGAGCCAATCAATGGTCGGTTGAGCTTAGTGGGCGGGCAGTTGAGCATAACAATGGTCGGTTGAGCTTAGTGGGCGGTCAGTTGAGCAAATCAATGGTCCGTGTAGCTTAGTGGGCGGTTAGTTGTGCCAATCAATGGTCGGTTGAGCTTAGTGGGCGGTCAGTTCAGCCAATCAAAGGTCGGTTGAGTTTAGTTGGCGGGCAGTTGAGCCAATCAAATTTCGGTTGGCTTAGTGGGCGGTCAGTTGAGCCAATCAGTGGTCGGTTGAGCTTTGTGGACGGGCAGTTGAGCCAATCAATGGTCGGTTGAAATTAGTGGGAGGGCAGTTAAGCCAATCAATGGTCGGTTGAACTTAGTGGGTGGTCAGTTGTGCCAATCAATGGTCGGTTGAGCTTAGTGGGCGGTCAGTTCAGCCAATCAAAAGTCGGTTGAGTTTAGTTGGCGGGCAGTTGAGCCAATCAAGAGTCGGTTGAGCTTAGTGTAAGGGCAGTTGAGCCAATCAATGGTCTGTTGAACTTAGTGGGCGGGCTGTTGAGCCAATCAATGGTCGGTTGAGCTTAGTGGTCGGGTAGTTGAGCCAATCAATGGTTGGTTGAGCTTAGTGGGCTGGCAGTTGAGCCAATCAATGGTCGGTTGAGCTTAGTGGGCGGGCTGTTGAGCCAATCAATGGTCGGTTGAGCTTAGTGGGCGGGCAGTTGAGCCAATCAATGGTCGGTTGATCTTAGTGGGCAGGCATTTGATCCAATCAATGGTCGGTTGGGCTTAGTGGGCGGGCAGTTGATCCAATCAATGGTCGGTTGAGCTTAGTGGGCGGGCAGTTGAGTCAACCAATGGTCGGTTGAGCTTAATTCGCGGTCAGTTGAGCCAATCAATGGTCTGTTGAGCTTAGTGGGTGGTCAGTTGAGCCAATCAAAGGTCGGTCCAGCTTAGTGGGCGGGCAGTTGAGCCAATCAATGGTCGGTTGAGCTTAGATGGGTGGGCATTTGAGTCAATCAATGGTCGGTTGAGCTTAGATGGGCGGGCATTTGAGCCTATCAGTGGTCGGTTGAGCTTAGGGGGCGGGCAGTTGAGTCAATCAATGGTCGGTTGAGCTTAATGGGCGGTCAGTTGAGCCAATCAATGGTCGGTTGAGCTTAGTGGGCGGGCAGTTGAGCCAATCCAAGGTCGGTTGTGCTTAGTGGGCGGTCAGTGGAGCCAATCAATCGTCGGTTGAGCTTAGTGAGCGGGCAGTTGAACATAACAATGGTCGGTTGAGCTTAGTGGGCGGGCAGTTGAGCCAATCAATGGTAGGTTGAGCTTAGTGGGCGGGCGGTTAAGCCAATCAATGGGCGGTTGAGCTTAGTGGGCGGGCAGTTGAGCCAATCAAATGTCGGTTGAGCTTAGTGGGCGGGCAGTTGAGTCAACCAATGGTCGGTTGAGCTTAATTCGCGGTCAGTTGAGCCAATCCATGGTCGGTTGCGCTAAGTGGGCATGCAGTTGATCCAATCCAAGGTCGGTTGAGCTAAGTGGGCATGCAGTTGATTCAATCAAAGGTCGGTTGAGCTTAGTGGGCGGGCAGTTCAGCCAATCAATGGTCGGTTGAGCTTAGTGGGCAAGCAGTTGAGCCAATCAATGGTCTGTTGAGCTTAATGGGCGGGCTGTTGAGCCAATCAATGGTCGGTTGATCTTAGTGGGCAGGCAGTTGAGCCAATCAATGGTCGGTTGGGCTTAGTGGGCGGGCAGTTGAGCCAATCAATGGTTGCTTGAGCTTAGTGGGCTGGCAGTTGAGCCAATCAATGGTCGGTTGAGCTTAGTGGGCGGGCTGTTGAGCCAATCAATGGTCGGTTGAGCTTAGTGGGCGGGCAGTTGAGCCAATCAATGGTCGGTTGATCTTAGTGGGCAGGCATTTGATCCAATCAATGGTCGGTTGGGCTTAGTGGGCGGGCAGTTGAGCCAATCAATGGTTGGTTGAGCTTAGTGTGCGGGGAGTTGAGCCAATAAATCGTCGGTTGAGCTTAGTGGGCGGGCAGTTGAGCCAATCAATGGTCGGTTGAGCTTAGTGGGTGTGCTGTTGAGCCAATCAATGGTCGGTTGAGCTTAGTGGGCGGGCAGTTGAGCCAATCAATGGTCGGTTGATCTCAGTGGGCAGGCATTTGATCCAATCAATAGTCGGTTTAGCTTAGTGGACGGTCAGTTGAGCCAATCAATGGTCGGTTGAGTTTCGTGGGCGGGCAGTTCAGCCAATCAATGTTCGGTTTAGCTTAGTGGGCGGACAGTTCAGCCAATCAATGTTTGGTTGAGCTTAGTGGGCGGGTAGTTGAGCCAATCAATGGTCGGTGGAAATTAGTGGACGGGCGGTTAAGCCAATCAATGGTCGGTTGAGCTTAGTGGGCGATCAGTTGAATCAATCAATCGTCGGTTGAGCTTAGTGGGCGGTCAGTTGAGTCAATCAATGGTTTGTTGACCTTAGTGGGCGGGCAGTTGTGCCAATCAATGGTCGGGTGAGCTTAGTGGGCGGGCAGTTGAGCCAACCAATGGTCGGTTGAGCTTAGTGGGCGTCCAGTTGAGCCAATCAATGGTCGGTTGAGTTTAGTGGGCGGGTAGTTGAGCCAATCATTGGTCTGTTGATCTTGGTGGGCGGGCTGTTGAGCCAATCAATGGTCGGTTGAGCTTAGTGGGCGGGTAGTTGAGCAAATCAATGGTCGGTTGAGCTTAATGGGCGGTCAGTTGAGCCAATCAATGGTAGGATGAGCTTACTGGGCGGGCCGTTGAGCCAATCAATGGTCGGTTGAGTTTAGTGGGCGGGCAGTTGAGCCAATCAAAGGTCGGTTGAGCTTAGTGGGCGGGCAGTTGAGCCAAACAAAGGTCGGTTGAGCTTAGTGGGCGGTCAATGGAAACAATTAATGGTCGGTTGAGCTTAGTGAGCGGGCAGTTGAGCCAATCAGTGGTCGGTTGAGGTTAGTGGGCGGTCAGTGGAGCCAATCAATGGTCGGTTGAGTTTAGTGGGCGGGCAGTTGAGCATAACAATGGTCGGTTGAGCTTAGTGGGCGGTCAATGGAAACAATCAATGCTCGCTTGAGCTGAGTGAGCGGGCAGTTGAGCCAATCAATGGTCGGTTGAGCTTAGTAAGCGGGCAGTTGAGACAATCAATAGTCGGTTTAGCTTAGTGGATGGTCAGTTGAGCCAATCAATGGGCGGTTGAGTTTCGTGGGCGGGCAGTTCAGCCAATCAATGTTCGGTTGAGCTTAGTGGGCAGGCAGTTCAGCCAATCAATGTTCGGTTGAGCTTAGTGGGCGGGTAGTTGAGCCAATCAATGGTCGGTGGAAATTAGTGGACGGGCGGTTAAGCCAATCAATGGTCGGTTGAGCTTAGTGGGCGATCAGTTGAATCAATCAATGGTCGGTTGAGCTTAGTGGGCGGTCAGTTGAGTCAATCAATGGTTTGTTGACCTTAGTGGGCGAGCAGTTGTGCCAATCAATGGTCGGGGGATCTTAGTGGGCGGGCAGTTGAGCCAACCAATGGTCGGTTGAGCTTAGTGGGCGTCCAGTTGAGCCAATCAAGGGTCGGTTGAGTTTAGTGGGCGGGTAGTTGAGCCAATCATTGGTCTGTTGATCTTGGTGGGCGGGCTGTTGAGCCAATCAATGGTCGGTTGAGCTTAGTGGGCGGGTAGTTGAGCCAATCAATGGTCGGCTGAGCTTAATGGGCGGTCAGTTGAGCCAATCAATGGTAGGATGAGCTTACTGGGCGGGCCGTTGAGCCAATCAATGGTCGGTTGA
Source organism: Uloborus diversus (assembly GCF_026930045.1). Lineage (NCBI taxonomy): Eukaryota > Metazoa > Arthropoda > Arachnida > Araneae > Uloboridae > Uloborus > Uloborus diversus. The sequence goes on from NW_026558744.1 coordinate 98,265, forward strand.
GTTTAGTGGGCGGGCAGTTGAGCCAATCAAAGGTCGGTTGAGCTTAGTGGGCGGGCAGTTGAGCCAATCAAAGGTCGGCTGAGCTTAGTGGGCGGTCAATGGAAACAATTAATGGTCGGTTGAGCTTAGTGAGCGGGCAGTTGAGCCAATTAGTGGTCGGTTGAGCTTAGTGGGCGGTCAGTGGAGCCAATCAATGGTCGGTTGAGCTTAGTGGGCGGTCAGTGGAGCCAATCAATGGTCGGTTGAGCTTAGTGGGCGGGCAGTTGAGCATAACAATGGTCGGTTGAGCTTAGTGGGCGGTCAATGGAAACAATCAATGGTCGGTTGAGCTGAGTGAGCGGGCAGTTGAGCCAATCAGTGGTCGGTTGAGCTTAGTGGGCGGTCAGTGGAGCCAATCAATGGTCGGTTGAGCTTAGTGGGCGGGCAGTTGAGCATAACAATGGTCGGTTGAGCTTAGTGGGCGGTCAGTTGAGCAAATCAATGGTCCGTGTAGCTTAGTGGGCGGTTAGTTGTGCCAATCAATGGTCGGTTGAGCTTAGTGGGCGGTCAGTTCAGCCAATCAAAGGTCGGTTGAGTTTAGTTGGCGGGCAGTTGAGCCAATCAAATTTCGGTTGGCTTAGTGGGCGGTCAGTTGAGCCAATCAGTGGTCGGTTGAAATTAGTGGGCGGGCAGTTAAGCCAATCAATGCTCGGTTGAACTTAATGGGTGGTCAGTTGTGCCAATCAATGGTCGGTTGAGCTTAGTGGGCGGTCAGTTCAGCCAATCAAAAGTCGGTTGAGTTTAGTTGGCGGGCAGTTGAGCCAATCAAGAGTCGGTTGAGCTTAGTGTGCGAGCAGTTGAGCCAATCAATGGTCTGTTGAACTTAGTGGGCGGGCTGTTGAGCCAATCAATGGTCGTTTGAGCTTAGTGGTCGGGTAGTTGAGCCAATCAATGGTTGGTTGAGCTTAGTGGGCTGGCAGTTGGCCAATCAATGGTCGGTTGAGCTTAGTGGGCGGGCTGTTGAGCCAATCAATGGTCGGTTGAGCTTAGTGGGCGGGCAGTTGAGCCAATCAATGGTCGGTTGATCTTAGTGGGCAGGCATTTGATCCAATCAATGGTCGGTTGGGCTTAGTGGGCGGGCTGTTGAGCCAATCCATGGTTGGTTGAGCTTAGTGTGCGGGGAGTTGAGCCAATAAATCGTCGGTTGAGCTTAGTGGGCGGGCAGTTGAGCCAATCAATGGTCGGTTGAGCTTAGTGGGCGTGCTGTTGAGCCAATCAATGGTCGGTTGAGCTTAGTGGGCGGGCAGTTGAGCCAATCAATGGTCGGTTGATCTTAGTGGGCAGGCATTTGATCCAATCAATAGTCGGTTTATTTTAGTTGACGGTCTGTTGAGCCAATCAATGGTCGGTTGAGTTTAGTGGGCGGGCAGTTCAGCCAATCAATGTTCGGTTTAGCTTAGTGGGCGGACAGTTCAGCCAATCAATGTTTGGTTGAGCTTAGTGGGCGGGTAGTTGAGCCAATCAATGGTCGGTGGAAATTAGTGGACGGGCGGTTAAGCCAATCAATGGTCGGTTGAGCTTAGTGGGCGATCAGTTGAATCAATCAATCGTCGGTTGAGCTTAGTGGGCGGTCAGTTGAGTCAATCAATGGTTTGTTGACCTTAGTGGGCGGGCAGTTGTGCCAATCAATGGTCGGGTGAGCTTAGTGGGCGGGCAGTTGAGCCAACCAATGGTCGGTTGAGCTTAGTGGGCGTCCAGTTGAGCCAATCAATGGTCGGTTGAGTTTAGTGGGCGGGTAGTTGAGCCAATCATTGGTCTGTTGATCTTGGTGGGCGGGCTGTTGAGCCAATCAATGGTCGGTTGAGCTTAGTGGGCGGGTAGTTGAGCAAATCAATGGTCGGTTGAGCTTAATGGGCGGTCAGTTGAGCCAATCAATGGTAGGACGAGCTTACTGGGCGGGCCGTTGAGCCAATCAATGGTCGGTTGAGTTTAGTGGGCGGGCAGTTGAGCCAATCAAAGGTCGGTTGAGCTTAGTGGGCGGGCAGTTGAGCCAATCAAAGGTCGGTTGAGCTTAGTGGGCGGTCAATGGAAACAATTAATGGTCGGTTGAGCTTAGTGAGCGGGCAGTTGAGCCAATCAGTGGTCGGTTGAGCTTAGTGGGCGGTCAGTGGAGCCAATCAATGGTCGGTTGAGCTTAGTGGGCGGGCAGTTGAGCATAACAATGGTCGGTTGAGCTTAGTGGGCGGTCAATGGAAACAATCAATGCTCGGTTGAGCTGAGTGAGCGGGCAGTTGAGCCAATCAATGGTCGGTTGAGCTTAGTAAGCGGGCAGTTGAGACAATCAATAGTCGGTTTAGCTTAGTGGACGGTCAGTTGAGCCAATCAATGGTCGGTTGAGTTTCGTGGGCGGGCAGTTCAGCCAATCAATGTTCGGTTGAGCTTAGTGGGCGGGCAGTTCAGCCAATCAATGTTCGGTTGAGCTTAGTGGGCGGGTAGTTGAGCCAATCAATGGTCGGTGGAAATTAGTGGACGGGCGGTTAAGCCAATCAATGGTCGGTTGAGCTTAGTGGGCGATCAGTTGAATCAATCAATGGTCGGTTGAGCATAGTGGGCGTCCAGTTGAGCCAATCAATGGTCGGTTGAGTTTAGTGGGCGGGTAGTTGAGCCAATCATTGGTCTGTTGATCTTGGTGGGCGGGCTGTTGAGCCATTCAATGGTCGGTTGAGCTTAGTGGGCGGGTAGTTGAGCCAATCAATGGTCGGTTGAGCTTAATGGGCGGTCAGTTGAGTCAATCAATGGTAGGATGAGCTTACTGGGCGGGCCGTTGAGCCAATCAATGGTCGGTTGAGTTTAGTGGGCGGGCAGTTGAGCCAATCAAAGGTCTGTTGAGCTTAGTGGGCGGGCAGTTGAGCCAATCAAAGGTCGGTTGAGCTTAGTGGGCGGTCAATGGAAACAAGTAATGGTCGGTTGAGCTTAGTGAGCGGACAGTTGAGCCAATCAGTGGTCGGTTGAGCTTAGTGGGCGGTCAGTGGAGCCAATCAATGGTCGGTTGAGCCTAGTGGGCGGGCAGTTGAGCATAACAATGGTCGGTTGAGCTTAGTGGGCGGTCAATGTAAACAATCAATGGTCGGTTGAACTGAGTGAGCTGGTAGTTGAGATAATGAATGGTCGGTTGAGCTTAATGGGCGGTCAGTTGAGTCAATCAATGGTCGGTTGAGCTTAGTGGGCGTCCACTTGAGCCAATCAAGGGTCGGTTGAGCTTAGTGGGCGGGCAGTTGAGCCAATCAATGGTCTGTTGAATTTAGTGGGCGGGCTGTTGAGCCAATCAATGGTCGGTTGAGATTAGTGGTCGGGTAGTTGAGCCAATCAAATGTCGGTTGAACTTAGTGGGCGGGCAGTTGAGCCAATCAAAGGTCGGTTGAGCTTAGTGGGCGGTCAATGGAGCCAATCAATGGTCGGTTGAGCTTAGTGAGCGGGCAGTTGAGCCAATCAGTGCTGGGTTGAGCTTAGTGTGCGGTCAGTGGAGCCAATCAATGGTCAGTTGAGCTTAGTGGGCGGGCAGTTGAGCATAACAATGGTCGGTTAAGGTTGGTTGAACTTAGTGGGCGGGCAGTTGAGCCAATCAATGGTCAGTTGAGCTTAGTGGGCGGACAGTTGAGCCAATAAATGTCGGTTGAGCTTAGTGGGTGGTCATTTGAGCCAATCAAATGTCGGTCCAGCTTAGTGGGCGGGCAGTTGAGCCAATCAATGGTCGGTTGAGCTTAGATGGGTGGGCATTTGAGCCAATCAATGGTCGGTTGAGCTTAGTGGGCGGTTAGTTCAGCCAATCAAAGGTCGGTTGAGTTTAGTTGGCGGGCAGTTGAGCCAATCAAATTTCGGTTGGCTTAGTGGGCGGTCAGTTGAGCCAATCAGTGGTCGGTTGAGCTTTGTGGACGGGCAGTTGAGCCAATCAATGGTCGGTTGAAATTAGTGGGCGTGCAATTGATCCAATCCAAGGTCGGTTGAGCTTAGTGTGCGGGCAGTTGAGTCAATCAGTGGTCGGTTGAGCTTAGTGGGCGGGCTGTTGAGCCAATCAATGGTCGGTTGAGCTTAGTGGGCGGGTAGTTGAGCAAATCAATGGTCGGTTGAGCTTAATGGGCGGTCAGTTGAGCCAATCAGTGGTAGAATGAGCTTACTGGGCGGGCCGTTGAGCCAATCAATGGTCGGTTGAGTTTAGTGGGCGGGCAGTTGAGCCAATCAAAGGTCGGTTGAGCTTAGTGGGCGGGCAGTTGAGCCAATCAAAGGTCGGTTGAGCTTAGTGGGCGGTCAATGGAAACAATTAATGTTCGGTTGAGCTTAGTGAGCGGGCAGTTGAGCCAATCAGTGGTCGGTTGAGCTTAGTGGGCGGTCAGTGGAGCCAATCAATGGTCGGTTGAGCTTAGTGGGCGGGCAGTTGAGCATAACAATGGTCGGTTGAGCTTAGTGGGCGGTCAATGGAAACAATCAATGCTCGGTTGAGCTGAGTGAGCGGGCAGTTGAGCCAATCAATGGTCGGTTGAGCTTAGTAAGCGGGCAGTTGAGACAATCAATAGTCGGTTTAGCTTAGTGGACGGTCAGTTGAGCCAATCAATGGTCGGTTGAGTTTCGTGGGCGGGCAGTTCAGCCAATCAATGTTCGGTTGAGCTTAGTGGGCGGGCAGTTCAGCCAATCAATGTTCGGTTGAGCTTAGTGGGCGGGTAGTTGAGCCAATCGATGGTCGGTGGAAATTAGTGGACGGGCGGTTAAGCCAATCAATGGTCCGTTGAGCTTAGTGGGCGATCAGTTGAATCAATCAATTTTCGGTTGAGCTTAGTGGGCGTCCAGTTGAGCCAATCAATGGTCGGTTGAGTTTAGTGGGCGGGTAGTTGAGCCAATCATTGGTCTGTTGATCTTGGTGGGCGGGCTGTTGAGCCAATCAATGGTCGGTTGAGCTTAGTGGGCGGGTAGTTGAGCCAATCAATGGTCGGTTGAGCTTAATGGGCGGTCAGTTGAGCCAATCAATGGTAGGATGAGCTTACTGGGCGGGCCGTTGAGCCAATCAATGGTCGGTTGAGTTTAGTGGGCGGGCAGTTGAGCCAATCAATGGTCGGTTGAGCCTAGTGGGCGGGCAGTTGAGCATAACAATGGTCGGTTGAGCTTAGTGGGCGGTCAATGTAAACAATCAATGGTCGGTTGAGCTGAGTGAGCGGGTAGTTGAGATAATGAATGGTCGGTTGAGCTTAATGGGAGGTCAGTTGAGTCAATCAATGGTCGGTTGAGCTTAGTGGGCGTCCACTTGAGCCAATCAAGAGTCGGTTGAGCTTAGTGGGCGGGCAGTTGAGCCAATCAATGGTCTGTTGAATTTAGTGGGCGGGCTGTTGAGCCAATCAATGGTCGGTTGAGATTGGTGGTCGGGTAGTTGAGCCAATCAAATGTCGGTTGAACTTAGTGGGCGAGCAGTTGAGCCAATCAAAGGTCGGTTGAGCTTAGTGGGCGGTCAATGGAGCCAATCAATGGTCAGTTGAGCTTAGTGAGCGGGCAGTTGAGCCAATCAGTGCTGGGTTGAGCTTAGTGTGCGGTCAGTGTAGCCAATCAATGGTCAGTTGAGCTTAGTGGGCGGGCAGTTGAGCATAACAATGGTCGGTTAAGGTTGGTTGAACTTAGTGGGCGGGCAGTTGAGCCAATCAATGGTCAGTTGAGCTTAGTGGGCGGGCAGTTGAGACAATCAATGGTCGGTTGAACTTAGTGGGTGGTCAGTTGAGCCAATCAAATGTCGGTCCAGCTTAGTGGGCGGGCAGTTGAGCCAATCAATGGTCGGTTGAGCTTAGATGGGTGGGCATTTGAGCCAATCAATGGTCGGTTGAGCTTAGTGGGCGGTCAGTTCAGCCAATCAAAGGTCGGTTGAGTTTAGTTGGCGGGCAGTTGAGCCAATCAAATTTCGGTTGGCTTAGTGGGCGGTCAGTTGAGCCAATCAGTGGTCGGTTGAGCTTTGTGGACGGGCAGTTGAGCCAATCAATGGTCGGTTGAAATTAGTGGGCGTGCAATTGATCCAATCCAAGGTCGGTTGAGCTTAGTGTGCGGGCAGTTGAGTCAATCAATGGTCGGTTGAGCTTAGTGGGCGGGCAGTTGAGCCAATCAATAGTCGGTTGAGCTTAGTGGGCGGGCAGTTGAGCTAATCAATGGTCGGTTGTGCTTAGTGGGCGGTCAGTGGAGCCAATCAATGGTCGGTTGAGCTTAGTGTGCGGGCAGTTGAACATAACAATGGTCGGTTGAAATTAGTGGGCGGTCAGTTGAGCCAATCAATGGTCGATTGAGCTTAATGGGCGGTCAGTTGAGCCAATCAATGGTCAGTTGAGCCAATCAATGGTCAGTTGAGCTTAGTGGGCGGTCAGTTGAGTCAATCAATGGTCGGTTGAGCTTAGTGGGCGGTCAGTTGAGCCAATCAATGGTCGGTTGAGCTTAGTGGGCGGTCAGTTGAGCCAATCAGATGTCGGTTAAACTTAGTGGGCGGTCAGTGGAGCCAATCAATGGTCGGTTGAGCTTAGTGGGCGGGCAGTTGAGCATAACAATGGTCGGTTGAGCTTAGTGGGCGGTCAGTTGAGCAAACCAATGGTCGGTGTAGCTTAGTGGGCGGTCAGTTGTGCCAATCAATGGTCGATTGAGCTTCGCGGACGGGCAGTTGAGCCAATCAAGGGTCGGTTGAAATTAGTGGGCGGGCAGTTAAGCCAATCAATGGTCGGTTGAACTTAGTGGGCGGTCAGTTGAGTCAATCCATGGTCGGTTGAGCTTAGTGGGCGGGCAGTCGAGCCAATCCAAGGTCGGTTGAGCTTAGTGGGCGTCTACTTGACCCAATCAAGAGTCGGTTGAGCTTAGTGGGCGGGCAGTTGAGACAATCAATGGTCTGTTGAGCTTAGTGGGCGGGCTGTTGAGCCAATCAATGTTCGATTGAGCTTAGTGGGCGGTCAGTTGAGTAAATCAATGGTCGATTGAGCTTAGTGGGCGATCAGTTGAGCCAATCAAAGGTCGGTTGAGCTTAGTGGGCGATCAGTTGAGCAAATCAAAGGTCGGTTGAGCTTAGTGGGCGGGCAGCAGATTCAATCAATGGTTTTTTGACTTTAGTGGGTGGGCAGTTGAGCCAATCAATGTTAGGATGAGCTTACTGGGCGGGCAGTTGAGCCAATCAATGGTCGGTTGAGCTTAGTGGGCGTCCAGTTGAGCCAATCAATATTCGGTTGATTTTAGTGGGCGGTCAGTTGAGCCAATGAAAGGTCGGTTGAAATTAATGGGCGAGCAGTTAAGCCAATCAATGGTCGTTTGAGCTTAGTGGGCGGGCAGTTGAGCCAATCAAGGTCGGTTGAGCTTAGTGGGCGGGCAGTTGAGCCAATTAATGGAAGGTTGAGCTTAGTGGGCGGGCAGTTTATCCAATCAATGGTCGGTTGAGCTTAGTGAGCGGTCAGTTGAGCATATCAATGTTCGGTTGAGCTTAGATGGGCGGGCATTTGAGCCAATCAATGGTCGGTTGAGCTTAGATGGGCGGGCATTTGAGCCTATCAGTGGTCGGTTGATCTTAGATGGGTGGGCATTTGAGCCAATCAATGGTCGGTTGAGCTTAGATGGGCGTGCAATTGATCCAATCCAAGGTCGGTTGAGCTTAGTGAGCGGTCAGTTGAGCATATCAATGTTCGGTTGAGCTTAGATGGGCGGGCATTTGAGCCAATCAATGGTCGGTTGAGCTTAGATGGGCGGGCATTTGAGCCTATCAGTGGTCGGTTGATCTTAGATGGGTGGGCATTTGAGCCTATCAGTGGTCGGTTGAGCTTAGTGGGCGGGCTGTTGAGTCAATCAATGGTCGCTTGAGCTTAATGGGCGGTCAGTTGAGCCAATCAGTGGTCGGTTGAGCTTAGTGGGCGGGCAGTTGAGCCAATCCAAGGTCGGTTGAGCTTAGTGGATGTGCAATTGATCCAATCCAAGGTCGGTTGAGCTTAGTGTGCGGGCAGTTGAGTCAATCAATGGTCGGTTGAGCTTAGTGGGCGGGCAGTTGAGCCAATCAATAGTCGGTTGAGCTTAGTGGGCGGGCAGTTGAGCTAATCAATGGTCGGTTGTGCTTAGTGGGCGGTCAGTGGAGCCAATCAATGGTCGGTTGAGCTTAGTGTGCGGGCAGTTGAACATAACAATGGTTGGTTGAAATTAGTGGGCGGTCAGTTGAGCCAATCAATGGTCGGTTGAGCTTAGTGGGCGGTCAGTTGAGTCAATCAATGGTCGATTGAGCTTAGTGGGCAATCAGTTTAGCCAATCAAAGGTCGGTTGAGCTTAGTGGGCGATCAGTTGAGGCAATCAGTGGTCGGTTGAGCTTAGTGGGCGGTCAGTGGAGCCAATCAATGGTCGGTTGGGCTTAGTGGGCGGGCAGTTGAGCATAACAATGGTCGGTAGGTTGGTTGAGCTTAGTGGGCGGGCAGTTGAGCCAATCAATGGTCAGTTGAGCTTAGTGGGCGGGCAGTTGAGCCAGTCAATGGTCGGTTGAACTTAGTGGGCGGTCAGTTGAGCCAATCAATGGTCGGTTGAGCTTAGTGGGTGGTCAGTTGAGCCAATCAAAGGTCGGTCCAGCTTAGTGGGCGGGCAGTTGAGCCAATCAATGGTCGGTTGAGCTTAGATGGGTGGGCATTTGAGTCAATCAATGGTAGGTTGAGCTTAGATGGGCGGGCATTTGAGCCTATCAGTGGTCGGTTGAGCTTAGTGGGCGGGCAGTTGAGTCAATCAATGGTCGGTTGAGCTTAATGGGCGGTCAGTTGAGCCAATCAATGGTCGGTTGAGCTTAGTGGACGGGCAGTTGAGCCAATCCAAGGTCGGTTGTGCTTAGTGGGAGGTCAGTGGAGCCAATCAATTGTCGGTTGAGCTTAGTGGGCGGGCAGTTGAGCCAATCCAAGGTCGGTTGTGCTTAGTGGGAGGTCAGTGGAGCCAATCAATCGTCGGTTGAGCTTAGTGGGCGTGCAGTCGAGTCAATCAATGGTCGGTTGAGCTTAGTGGGCGGTCAGTTGAGTCAATCAATGGTCGGTTGAGCTTAGTGGGCGGTCAGTTGAGCCAATCAAAGGTCGGTTGAGCTTAGTGGGCGATCGGTTGAGCTTAATGGGCGGTCAGTTGAGCCAATCAATGGTCGGTTGAGCTTAGTGGGCGGTCAGTTGAGTCAATCAATGGTCGGTTGAGCTTAGATGGGCGGGCATTTGAGCCTATCCGTGGTCGGTTGAGCTTAGTCGGCGGGCTGTTGAGTCAATCAATGGTCGGTTGAGCTTAATGGGCGGTCAGTTGAGCCAATCAATGGTCGGTTGAGCTTAGTGGGCGGTCAGTTGAGCCAATCAAAGGTCGGTTGAGCTTAGTGGGCGATCGGTTGAGCTTAATGGGCGGTCAGTTGAGCCAATCAATGGTCGGTTGAGCTTAGTGGGCGGTCAGTTGAGCCAATCAATGGTCGGTTGAGCTTAGATGGGCGGGCATTTGAGCCTATCAGTGGTCGGTTGAGCTTAGTGGGCGGGCTGTTGAGTCAATCAATGGTCGGTTGAGCTTAATGGGCGGTCAGTTGAGCCAATCAGTGGTCGGTTGAGCTTAGTGGGCGTGCAATTGATCCAATCCAAGGTCGGTTGAGCTTAGTGTGCGGGCAGTTGAGTCAATCAATGGTCGGTTGAGCTTAGTGGGCGGGCAGTTGAGCCAATCAATAGTCGGTTGAGCTTAGTGGGCGGGCAGTTGAGCTAATCAATGGTCGGTTGTGCTTAGTGGGCGGTCAGTGGAGCCAATCAATGGTCGGTTGAGCTTAGTGTGCGGGCAGTTGAACATAACAATGGTCGGTTGAAATTAGTGGGCGGGCAGTTGAGCCAATCAATGGTCGGTTGAGCTTAGATGGGTGGGCATTTGAGTCAATCAATGGTAGGTTGAACTTAGATGGGCGGGCATTTGAGCCTATCAGTGGTCGGTTCAGCTTAGTGGGCGGGCAGTTGAGTCAATCAATGGTCGGTTGAGCTTAATGGGCGGTCAGTTGAGCCAATCAATGGTCGGTTGAGCTTAGTGGGCGGGCAGTTGAGCCAATCCAAGGTCGGTTGTGCTTAGTGGGAGGTCAGTGGAGCCAATCAATGGTCGGTTGAGCTTAGTGGGCGGGCAGTTGAGCCAATCCAAGGTCGGTTGTGCTTAGTGGGAGGTCAGTGGAGCCAATCAATCGTCGGTTGAGCTTAGTGGGCGTGCAGTCGAGTCAATCAATGGTCGGTTGAGCTTAGTGGGCGGTCAGTTGAGTCAATCAATGGTCGGTTGAGCTTAGTGGGCGGTCAGTTGAGCCAATCAAAGGTCGGTTGAGCTTAGTGGGCGATCGGTTGAGCTTAATGGGCGGTCAGTTGAGCCAATCAATGGTCGGTTGAGCTTAGTGGGCGGTCAGTTGAGTCAATCAATGGTCGGTTGAGCTTAGTGGGCGGTCAGTTGAGCCAATCAATGGTCGGTTGAGCTTAGTGGGCGGTCAGTTGAGCCAATCAGATGTCGGTTAAACTTAGTGGGCGGTCAGTGGAGCCAATCAATGGTCGGTTGAGCTTAGTGGGCGGGCAGTTGAGCATAGCAATGGTCGGTTGAGCTTAGTGGGCGGTCAGTTGAGCAAATCAATGGTCGGTGTAGCTTAGTGGGCGGTCAGTTGTGCCAATCAATGGTCGGTTAAGCTTAGTGGGCGGTCAGTTCAGCCAATCAAATGTCGGTTGAGTTTAGTGGGCGGGCAGTTGAGCCAATCAAAAGTCGGTTGGCTTAGTGGGCGGTCAGTTGAGCCAATCAATGGTCGGTTGAGCTTCGTGGACGGGCAGTTGAGCCAATCAATGGTCGGTTGAAATTAGTGGGCGGGCAGTTAAGCCAATCAATGGTCGGTTGAACTTAGTGGGCGGTCAGTTGAGTCAATCCATGGTCGGTTGAGCTTAGTGGGCGGGCAGTTGAGCCAATCCAAGCTCGGTTGAGCTTAGTGGGCGTCCACTTGACCCAATCAAGAGTCGGTTGAGCTTAGTGGGCGGGCTGTTGAGACAATCAGTGGTCTGTTGAGCTTAGTGGGTGGGCTGTTGAGCCAATCAATGGTCGGTTGAGCTTAGTGGTCGGGTAGTTGAGATAATGAATGGTCGGTTGAGCTTAATGGGCGGTCAGTTGAGTCAATCAATGGTCGGTTGAGCTTAGTGGGCGTCCACTTGAGCCAATCAAGAGTCGGTTGAGCTTAGTGGGCGGGCAGTTGAGCCAATCAATGGTCTGTTGAACTTAGTGGGCGGGCTGTTGAGCCAATCAATGGTCGGTTGAGCTTAGTGGTCGGGTAGTTGAGCCAATCAAATGTCGGTTGAACTTAGTGGGCGGGTAGTTGAGCCAATCAAAGGTCGGTTGAGCTTAGTGGGCGGTCAATGGAGCCAATCAATGGTCGGTTGAGCTTAGTGAGCGGGCAGTTGAGCCAATCAGTGGTCGGTTGAGCTTAGTGTGCGGTCAGTGGAGCCAATCAATGGTCGGTTGAGCTTAGTGGGCGGGCAGTTGAGCCAATCAATGGTCAGTTGAGCTTAGTGGGCGGGCAGTTGAGCCAGTCAATGGTCGGTTGAACTTAGTGGGCGGTCAGTTGAGCCAATAAATGGTCGGTTGAGCTTAGTGGGTGGTCAGTTGAGCCAATCAAATGTCGGTCCAGCTTAGTGGGCGGGCAGTTAAGCCAATCAATGGTCGGTTGAGCTTAGATGGGTGGGCATTTGAGCCAATCAATGGTCGGTTGAGCTTAGTGGGCGAGCAGTTGAGCATAACAATGGTCGGTTGAGCTTAGTGGGCGGTCAGTTGAGCAAATCAATGGTCGGTGTAGCTTAGTGGGCGGTCAGTTGTGCCAATCAATGGTCGGTTAACCTTAGTGGGCGGTCAGTTCAGCCAATCAAAAGTCGGTTGAGTTTAGTGGGCGGGCAGCAGATTCAATCAATGGTGTTTTCACGTTAGTGGGTGGGCAGTTGAGCCAATCAATGTTAGGCTGAGCTTACTGGGCGGACAGTTGAGCCAATCAATGGTCGGTTGAGCTTAGTGGGCGTCCAGTTGAGCCAATCAATATTCGGTTGATTTTAGTGGGCGGTCAGTTGAGCCGATGAAAGGTCGGTTGAAATTAATGGGCGAGCAGTTAAGCCAATCAATGGTCGGTTGAGCTTAGTGGGCGGTCAGTTGAGTCAATCAATGGTCGGTTGAGCTTAGTGGGCGGGCAGTTGAGCCAATCAATGTCGGTTGAGCTTAGTGGGCGGGCAGTTGAGCCAATCAATGGAAGGTTGAGCTTAGTGGGTGGTCAGTTGAGCCAATCAAATGTCGGTCCAGCTTAGTGGGCGGGCAGTTGAGCCAATCAATGGTCGGTTGAGCTTAGATGGGTGGGCATTTAAACCAATCAATGGTCGGTTGAGCTTAGTGGGCGGGCAGTTGAGCATAACAATGGTCGGTTGAGCTTAGTGGGCGGTCAGTTGAGCAAATCAATGGTCGGTGTAGCTTAGTGGGCGGTCAGTTGTGCCAATCAATGGTCGGTTAAGCTTAGTGGGCGGTCAGTTAAGCCAATCAAAAGTCGGTTGAGTTAAGTGGGCGGGCAGTTGAGCCAATCAAATGTCGGTTGGCTTAGTGGGCGGTCAGTTGAGCCAATCAATGTTCGATTGAGCTTAGTGGGCGGTCAGTTGAGTAAATCAATGGTCGATTGAGCTTAGTGAGCGATCAGTTGAGCAAATCAAAGGTCGGTTGAGCTTAGTGGGCGAGCAGCAGATTCAATCAATGGTGTTTTGACTTTAGTGGGTGGGCAGTTGAGCCAATCAATGTTAGGCTGAGCTTATTGGGCGGGCAGTTGAGCCAATCAATATTCGGTTGATTTTAGTGGGCGGTCAGTTGAGCCAATGAAAGGTCGGTTGAAATTAATGGGCGAGCAGTTAAGCCAATCAATGGTCGGTTGAGCTTAGTGGGCGGTCAGTTGAGTCAATCAACGGTCGGTTGAGCTTAGTGGGCGGGCAGTTGAGCCAATCAATGTCGGTTGAGCTTAGTGGGCGGGCAGTTGAGCCAATCAATGGAAGGTTGAGCTTAGTGGGCGGGCAGTTGAGCCAATCAATGGCCGGTTGAGCTTAGTGAGCGGTCAGTTGAGATAATCAATGTTCGGTTGAGCTTAGATGGGCGGGCATTTGAGCCAATCAATGGTCGGTTGAGCTTAGATGGGCTGGCATTTGAGCCTATCAGTGGTCGGTTGAGCTTAGATGGGCCGGCAGTTAAGCCAATTAATGGTCGGTTGAGCATAATGGGCGGGCAGTTGAGCCTATCAATGGTCGGTTGAGCTTTGTGGCTGTGCATTTGAGCCAATCCAAGGTCGGTTGAGCTTAGTGGGCGTGCAGTCGAGTCAATCAATGGTCGGTTGAGCTTAGTGGGCGGTCAGTTGAGTCAATCAATGGTCGGTTGAGCTTAGTGGGCGGTCAGTTGAGCCAATCAAAGGTCGGTTGAGCTTAGTGGGCTATCGGTTGAGCTTAATGGGCGGTCAGTTGAGCCAATCAATGGTCGGTTGAGCTTAGTGGGCGGTGAGTTGAGCCAATCAGATGTCGGTTAAACTTAGTGGGCGGTCAGTGGAGCCAATCAATGGTCGGTTGAGCTTAGTGGGCGGGCAGTTGAGCATAACAATGGTCGGTTGAGCTTAGTGGGCGGTCAGTTGAGCAAATCAATGGTCGGTGTAGCTTAGTGGGCGGTCAGTTGTGCCAATCAATGGTCGGTTAAGCTTAGTGGGCGATCAGTTCAGCCAATCAAAAGTCGGTTGAGTTTAGTGGGCGGGCAGTTGAGCCAATCAAAATTCGGTTGGCTTAGTGGGCGGTCAGTTGAGCCAATCAATGGTCGGTTGAGCTTCGCGGACGGGCAGTTGAGCCAATCAATGGTCGGTTGAAATTAGTGGGCGGGCAGTTAAGCCAATCAATGGTCGGTTGAACTTAGTGGGCGGTCAGTTGAGTCAATCCATGGTCGGTTGAGCTTAGTGGGCGGGCAGTTGAGCCAATCCAAGGTCGGTTGAGCTTAGTGGGCGTCCACTTGACCCAATCAAGTGTCGGTTGAGCTTAGTGGGCGGGCAGTTGAGACAATCAATGGACTGTTGAGCTTAGTGGGCGGGCTGTTGAGCCAATCAATGGTCGGTTGAGCTTAGTGGTCGGGTAGTTGAGATAATGAATGGTCGGTTGAGCTTAATGGGCGGTCAGTTGAGTCAATCAATGGTCGGTTGAGCTTAGTGGGCGTCCACTTGAGCCAATCAAGAGTCGGTTGAGCTTAGTGGGCGGGCAGTTGAGCCAATCAAAGGTCGGTTGAGCTTAGTGGGCGGTCAATGGAGCCAATCAATGGTCGGTTGAGCTTAGTGAGCGGGCAGTTGAGCCAATCAGTGGTCGGTTGAGCTTAGTGTGCGGTCAGTGGAGCCAATCAATGGTCGGTTGAGCTTAGTGGGCGGGCAGTTGAGCATAACAATGGTCGGTTAAGGTTGGTTGAGCTTAGTGGGCGGGCAGTTGAGCCAATCAATGGTCAGTTGAGCTTAGTGGGCGGGCAGTTGAGCCAGTCAATGGTCGGTTGAACTTAGTGGGCGGTCAGTTGAGCCAATAAATGTCGGTTGAGCTTAGTGGGTGGTCAGTTGAGCCAATCAAATGTCGGTCCAGCTTAGTGGGCGGGCAGTTGAGCCAATCAATGGTCGGTTGAGCTTAGATGGGTGGGCATTTGAGCCAATCAATGGTCGGTTGAGCTTAGATGGGCGGGCATTTGAGCCTATCAGTGGTCGGTTGAGCTTAGTGGTCGGGCTGTTGAGTCAATCAATGGTCGGTTGAGCTTTATGGGCGGTCAGTTGAGCCAATCAGTGGTCGGTTGAGCTTAGTGGGCGGGCAGTTGAGCCAATCAATAGTCGGTTGAGCTTAGTGGGCGGGCAGTTGAGCTAATCAATGGTCGGTTGTGCTTAGCGGGCGGTCAGTTGAGCCAATCAATGGTCAGTTGAGCTTAGTGGGCGGTCAGTTGAGTCAATCAATGGTCGGTTGAGCTTAGTGGGCGGTCAGTTGAGCCAAACAATGGTCGGTTGAGCTTAGTGGGCGGTCAGTTGAGCCAATCAGATGTCGGTTAAACTTAGTGGGCGGTCAGTGGAGCCACTCAATGGTCGGTTGGGCTTAGTGGGCGGGCAGTTGAGCATAACAATGGTCGGTTGAGCTTAGTAGGCGGTCAGTTGAGCAAATCAATGGTCGGTGTAGCTTAGTGGGCGGTCAGTTGTGCCAATCAATGGTCGGTTAAGCTTAGTGGGCGGTCAGTTCAGCCAATCAAAAGTCGGTTGAGTTTAGTGGGCGGGCAGTTGAGCCAATGAAAAGTCGGTTGGCTTAGTGGGCGGTCAGTTGAGATAATCAATGGTCGATTGAGCTTCGCGGACGGGCAGTTGAGCCAATCAAGGGTCGGTTGAAATTAGTGGGCGGGCAGTTAAGCCAATCAATGGTCGGTTGAACTCAGTGGGCGGTCAGTTGAGTCAATCCATGGTCGGTTGAGCTTAGTGGGCGGGCAGTCGAGCCAATCGAAGGTCGGTTGAGCTTAGTGGGCGTCCACTTGACCCAATCAAGAGTCGGTTGAGCTTAGTGGGCGTCCACTTGACCCAATCAAGAGTCGGTTGAGCTTAGTGGGCGTCCACTTGACCCAATCAAGAGTCGGTTGAGCTTAGTGGGCGGTCAGTTGAGCCAATCAATGGTCGGTTGAGCTTAGTGGGCGGGCAGTTGAGCATAACAATGGTCGGTTGAGCTTAGTGGGCGGTCAGTTGAGCAAATCAATGGTCGGTGTAGCTTAGTGGGCGGTCAGTTGTGCCAATCAATGGTCGGTTAAGCTTAGTGGGCGGTCAGTTCAGCCAATCAAAAGTCGGTTGAGTTTAGTGGGCGGGCAGTTGAGCCAATCAAAAGTCGGTTGGCTTAGTGGGCGGTCAGTTGAGCCAATCAATGGTCGGTTGAGCTTCGTGGACGGGCAGTTGAGCCAATCAATGGTCGGTTGAAATTAGTGGGCGGGCAGTTAAGCCAATCAATGGTCGGTTGAACTTAGTGGGCGGTCAGTTGAGTCAATCCATGGTCGGTTGAGCTTAGTGGGCGGGCAGTTGAGCCAATCCAAGGTCGGTTGAGCTTAGTGGGCGTCCACTTGACCCAATCAAGAGTCGGTTGAGCTTAGTGGGCGGGCTGTTGAGACAATCAGTGGTCTGTTGAGCTTAGTGGGTGGGCTGTTGAGCCAATCAATGGTCGGTTGAGCTTAGTGGTCGGGTAGTTGAGATAATGAATGGTCGGTTGAGCTTAATGGGCGGTCAGTTGAGCCAATCAATGGTCGGTTGAGCTTAGTGGGCGTCCACTTGAGCCAATCAAGAGTCGGTTGAGCTTAGTGGGCGGGCAGTTGAGCCAATCAATGGTCTGTTGAACTTAGTGGGCGGGCTGTTGAGCCAATCAATGGTCGGTTGAGCTTAGTGGTCGGGTAGTTGAGCCAATCAAATGTCGGTTGAACTTTGTGGGCGGGCAGTTGAGCCAATCAAAGGTCGGTTGAGCTCAGTGGGCGGTCAATGGAGCCAATCAATGGTCGGTTGAGCTTAGTGAGCGGGCAGTTGAGCCAATCAGTGGTCGGTTGAGCTTAGTGTGCGGTCAGTGGAGCCAATCAATGGTCGGTTGAGCTTAGTGGGCGGGCAGTTGATCATAACAATGGTCGGTTAAGGTTGGTTGAGCTTAGTGGGCGGGCCGTTGAGCCAATCAATGGTCGGTTGAGTTTAGTGGGCGGGCAGTTGAGCCAATCAAAGGTCGGTTGAGCTTAGTGGGCGGGCAGTTGAGCCAATCAAAGGTCGGTTGAGCTTAGTGGGCGGTCAATGGAAACAATTAATGGTCGGTTGAGCTTAGTGAGCGGGCAGTTGAGCCAATCAGTGGTCGGTTGAGCTTAGTGGGCGGTCAGTGGAGCCAATCAATGGTCGGTTGAGCTTAGTGGGCGGGCAGTTGAGCATAACAATGGTTAGTTGAGCTTAGTGGGCGGTCAATGGAAACAATCAATGCTCGGTTGAGCTGAGTGAGCGGGCAGTTGAGCCAATCAATGGTCGGTTGAGCTTAGTAAGCGGGCAGTTGAGACAATCAATAGTCGGTTTAGCTTAGTGGATGGTCAGTTGAGCCAATCAATGGTCGGTTGAGTTTCGTGGGCGGGCAGTTCAGCCAATCAATGTTCGGTTGAGCTTAGTGGGCGGACAGTTCAGCCAATCAATGTTCGGTTGAGCTTAGTGGGCGGGTAGTTGAGCCAATCAATGATCGGTGGAAATTAGTGGACGGGCGGTTAAGCCAATCAATGGTCGGTTGAGCTTAGTGGGCGATCAGTTGAATCAATGAATGGTCGGTTGAGCTTAGTGGGCGGTCAGTTGAGTCAATCAATGGTTTGTTGACCTTAGTGGGCGAGCAGTTGTGCCAATCAATGGTCGGGGGATCTTAGTGGGCGGGCAGTTGAGCCAACCAATGGTCGATTGAGCTTAGTGGGCGTCCAGTTGAGCCAATCAATGGTCGGTTGAGTTTAGTGGGCGGGTAGTTGAGCCAATCATTGGTCTGTTGATCTTGGTGGGCGGGCTGTTGAGCCAATCAATGGTCGGTTGAGCTTAGTGGGCGGGTAGTTGAGCCAATCAATGGTCGGCTGAGCTTAATGGGCGGTCAGTTGAGCCAATCAATGGTAGGATGAGCTTACTGGGCGGGCCGTTGAGCCAATCAATGGTCGGTTGAGTTTAGTGGGCGGGCAGTTGAGCCAATCAAAGGTCGGTTGAGCTTAGTGGGCGGGCAGTTGAGCCAATCAAAGGTCGGTTGAGCTTAGTGGGCGGTCAATGGAAACAATTAATGGTCGGTTGAGCTTAGTGAGCGGGCAGTTGAGCCAATTAGTGGCCGGTTGAGCTTAGTGGGCGGTCAGTGGAGCCAATCAATGGTCGGTTGAGCTTAGTGGGCGGGCAGTTGAGCATAACAATGGTCGGTTGAGCTTAGTGGGCGGTCAATGGAAACAATCAATGGTCGGTTGAGCTGAGTGAGCGGGCAGTTGAGCCAATCAGTGGTCGGTTGAGCTTAGTGGGCGGTCAGTGGAGCCAATCAATGGTCGGTTGAGCTTAGTGGGCGGGCAGTTGAGCATAACAATGGTCGGTTGAGCTTAGTGGGCGGTCAGTTGAGCAAATCAATGGTCCGTGTAGCTTAGTGGGCGGTTAGTTGTGCCAATCAATGGTCGGTTGAGCTTAGTGGGCGGTCAGTTCAGCCAATCAAAGGTCGGTTGAGTTTAGTTGGCGGGCAGTTGAGCCAATCAAATTTCGGTTGGCTTAGTGGGCGGTCAGTTGAGCCAATCAGTGGTCGGTTGAGCTTTGTGGACGGGCAGTTGAGCCAATCAATGGTCGGTTGAAATTAGTGGGAGGGCAGTTAAGCCAATCAATGGTCGGTTGAACTTAGTGGGTGGTCAGTTGTGCCAATCAATGGTCGGTTGAGCTTAGTGGGCGGTCAGTTCAGCCAATCAAAAGTCGGTTGAGTTTAGTTGGCGGGCAGTTGAGCCAATCAAGATTCGGTTGAGCTTAGTGTAAGGGCAGTTGAGCCAATCAATGGTCTGTTGAACTTAGTGGGCGGGCTGTTGAGCCAATCAATGGTCGGTTGAGCTAAGTGGTCGGGTAGTTGAGCCAATCAATGGTTGGTTGAGCTTAGTGGGCTGGCAGTTGAGCCAATCAATGGTCGGTTGAGCTTAGTGGGCGGGCTGTTGAGCCAATCAATGGTCGGTTGAGCTTAGTGGGCGGGCAGTTGATCCAATCAATGGTCGGTTGAGCTTAGTGGGCGGGCAGTTGAGTCAACCAATGGTCGGTTGAGCTTAATTCGCGGTCAGTTGAGCCAATCAATGGTCTGTTGAGCTTAGTGGGTGGTCAGTTGAGCCAATCAAAGGTCGGTCCAGCTTAGTGGGCGGGCAGTTGAGCCAATCAATGGTCGGTTGAGCTTAGATGGGTGGGCATTTGAGTCAATCAATGGTCGGTTGAGCTTAGATGGGCGGGCATTTGAGCCTATCAGTGGTCGGTTGAGCTTAGGGGGCGGGCAGTTGAGTCAATCAATGGTCGGTTGAGCTTAATGGGCGGTCAGTTGAGCCAATCAATGGTCGGTTGAGCTTAGTGGGCGGGCAGTTGAGCCAATCCAAGGTCGGTTGTGCTTAGTGGGCGGTCAGTGGAGCCAATCAATCGTCGGTTGAGCTTAGTGAGCGGGCAGTTGAACATAACAATGGTCGGTTGAGCTTAGTGGGCGGGCAGTTGAGCCAATCAATGGTAGGTTGAGCTTAGTGGGCGGGCGGTTAAGCCAATCAATGGGCGGTTGAGCTTAGTGGGCGGGCAGTTGAGCCAATCAAATGTCGGTTGAGCTTAGTGGGCGGGCAGTTGAGTCAACCAATGGTCGGTTGAGCTTAATTCGCGGTCAGTTGAGCCAATCCATGGTCGGTTGCGCTAAGTGGGCATGCAGTTGATCCAATCCAAGGTCGGTTGAGCTAAGTGGGCATGCAGTTGATTCAATCAAAGGTCGGTTGAGCTTAGTGGGCGGGCAGTTCAGCCAATCAATGGTCGGTTGAGCTTAGTGGGCAAGCAGTTGAGCCAATCAATGGTCTGTTGAGCTTAATGGGCGGGCTGTTGAGCCAATCAATGGTCGGTTGATCTTAGTGGGCAGGCAGTTGAGCCAATCAATGGTCGGTTGGGCTTAGTGGGCGGGCAGTTGAGCCAATCAATGGTTGCTTGAGCTTAGTGGGCTGGCAGTTGAGCCAATCAATGGTCGGTTGAGCTTAGTGGGCGGGCTGTTGAGCCAATCAATGGTCGGTTGAGCATAGTGGGCGGGCAGTTGAGCCAATCAATGGTCGGTTGATCTTAGTGGGCAGGCATTTGATCCAATCAATGGTCGGTTGGGCTTAGTGGGCGGGCAGTTGAGCCAATCAATGGTTGGTTGAGCTTAGTGTGCGGGGAGTTGAGCCAATAAATCGTCGGTTGAGCTTAGTGGGCGGGCAGTTGAGCCAATCAATGGTCGGTTGAGCTTAGTGGGCGTGCTGTTGAGCCAATCAATGGTCGGTTGAGCTTAGTGGGCGGGCAGTTGAGCCAATCAATGGTCGGTTGATCTTAGTGGGCAGGCATTTGATCCAATCAATAGTCGGTTTAGCTTAGTGGACGGTCAGTTGAGCCAATCAATGGTCGGTTGAGTTTCGTGGGCGGGCAGTTCAGCCAATCAATGTTCGGTTTAGCTTAGTGGGCGGACAGTTCAGCCAATCAATGTTTGGTTGAGCTTAGTGGGCGGGTAGTTGAGCCAATCAATGGTCGGTGGAAATTAGTGGACGGGCGGTTAAGCCAATCAATGGTCGGTTGAGCTTAGTGGGCGATCAGTTGAATCAATCAATCGTCGGTTGAGCTTAGTGGGCGGTCAGTTGAGTCAATCAATGGTTTGTTGACCTTAGTGGGCGGGCAGTTGTGCCAATCAATGGTCGGGTGAGCTTAGTGGGCGGGCAGTTGAGCCAACCAATGGTCGGTTGAGCTTAGTGGAGGTCCAGTTGAGCCAATCAATGGTCGGTTGAGTTTAGTGGGCGGGTAGTTGAGCCAATCATTGGTCTGTTGATCTTGGTGGGCGGGCTGTTGAGCCAATCAATGGTCGGTTGAGCTTAGTGGGCGGGTAGTTGAGCAAATCAATGGTCGGTTGAGCTTAATGGGCGGTCAGTTGAGCCAATCAATGGTAGGATGAGCTTACTGGGCGGGCCGTTGAGCCAATCAATGGTCGGTTGAGTTTAGTGGGCGGGCAGTTGAGCCAATCAAAGGTCGGTTGAGCTTAGTGGGCGGGCAGTTGAGCCAAACAAAGGTCGGTTGAGCTTAGTGGGCGGTCAATGGAAACAATTAATGGTCGGTTGAGCTTAGTGAGCGGGCAGTTGAGCCAATCAGTGGTCGGTTGAGGTTAGTGGGCGGTCAGTGGAGCCAATCAATGGTCGGTTGAGTTTAGTGGGCGGGCAGTTGAGCATAACAATGGTCGGTTGAGCTTAGTGGGCGGTCAATGGAAACAATCAATGCTCGCTTGAGCTGAGTGAGCGGGCAGTTGAGCCAATCAATGGTCGGTTGAGCTTAGTAAGCGGGCAGTTGAGACAATCAATAGTCGGTTTAGCTTAGTGGATGGTCAGTTGAGCCAATCAATGGGCGGTTGAGTTTCGTGGGCGGGCAGTTCAGCCAATCAATGTTCGGTTGAGCTTAGTGGGCGGGCAGTTCAGCCAATCAATGTTCGGTTGAGCTTAGTGGGCGGGTAGTTGAGCCAATCAATGGTCGGTGGAAATTAGTGGACGGGCGGTTAAGCCAATCAATGGTCGGATGAGCTTAGTGGGCGATCAGTTGAATCAATCAATGGTCGGTTGAGCTTAGTGGGCGGTCAGTTGAGTCAATCAATGGTTTGTTGACCTTAGTGGGCGAGCAGTTGTGCCAATCAATGGTCGGGGGATCTTAGTGGGCGGGCAGTTGAGCCAACCAATGGTCGGTTGAGCTTAGTGGGCGTCCAGTTGAGCCAATCAAGGGTTGGTTGAGTTTAGTGGGCGGGTAGTTGAGCCAATCATTGGTCTGTTGATCTTGGTGGGCGGGCTGTTGAGCCAATCAATGGTCGGTTGAGCTTAGTGGGCGGGTAGTTGAGCCAATCAATGGTCGGCTGAGCTTAATGGGCGGTCAGTTGAGCCAATCAATGGTAGGATGAGCTTACTGGGCGGGCCGTTGAGCCAATCAATGGTCGGTTGAGTTTAGTGGGCGGGCAGTTGAGCCAATCAAAGGTCGGTTGAGCTTAGTGGGCGGGCAGTTGAGCCAATCAAAGGTCGGCTGAGCTTAGTGGGCGGTCAATGGAAACAATTAATGGTCGGTTGAGCTTAGTGAGCGGGCAGTTGAGCCAATTAGTGGTCGGTTGAGCTTAGTGGGCGGTCAGTGGAGCCAATCAATGGTCGGTTGAGCTTAGTGGGCGGTCAGTGGAGCCAATCAATGGTCGGTTGAGCTTAGTGGGCGGGCAGTTGAGCATAACAATGGTCGGTTGAGCTTAGTGGGCGGTCAATGGAAACAATCAATGGTCGGTTGAGCTGAGTGAGCGGGCAGTTGAGCCAATCAGTGGTCGGTTGAGCTTAGTGGGCGGTCAGTGGAGCCAATCAATGGTCGGTTGAGCTTAGTGGGCGGGCAGTTGAGCATAACAATGGTCGGTTGAGCTTAGTGGGCGGTCAGTTGAGCAAATCAATGGTCCGTGTAGCTTAGTGGGCGGTTAGTTGTGCCAATCAATGGTCGGTTGAGCTTAGTGGGCGGTCAGTTCAGCCAATCAAAGGTCGGTTGAGTTTAGTTGGCGGGCAGTTGAGCCAATCAAATTTCGGTTGGCTTAGTGGGCGGTCAGTTGAGCCAATCAGTGGTCGGTTGAAATTAGTGGGCGGGCAGTTAAGCCAATCAATGCTCGGTTGAACTTAATGGGTGGTCAGTTGTGCCAATAAATGGTCGGTTGAGCTTAGTGGGCGGTCAGTTCAGCCAATCAAAAGTCGGTTGAGTTTAGTTGGCGGGCAGTTGAGCCAATCAAGAGTCGGTTGAGCTTAGTGTGCGAGCAGTTGAGCCAATCAATGGTCTGTTGAACTTAGTGGGCGGGCTGTTGAGCCAATCAATGGTCGTTTGAGCTTAGTGGTCGGGTAGTTGAGCCAATCAATGGTTGGTTGAGCTTAGTGGGCTGGCAGTTGGCCAATCAATGGTCGGTTGAGCTTAGTGGGCGGGCTGTTGAGCCAATCAGTGGTCGGTTGAGGTTAGTGGGCGGTCAGTGGAGCCAATCAATGGTCGGTTGAGTTTAGTGGGCGGGCAGTTGAGCATAACAATGGTCGGTTGAGCTTAGTGGGCGGTCAATGGAAACAATCAATGCTCGCTTGAGCTGAGTGAGCGGGCAGTTGAGCCAATCAATGGTCGGTTGAGCTTAGTAAGCGGGCAGTTGAGACAATCAATAGTCGGTTTAGCTTAGTGGATGGTCAGTTGAGCCAATCAATGGGCGGTTGAGTTTCGTGGGCGGGCAGTTCAGCCAATCAATGTTCGGTTGAGCTTAGTGGGCGGGCAGTTCAGCCAATCAATGTTCGGTTGAGCTTAGTGGGCGGGTAGTTGAGCCAATCAATGGTCGGTGGAAATTAGTGGACGGGCGGTTAAGCCAATCAATGGTCGGTTGAGCTTAGTGGGCGATCAGTTGAATCAATCAATGGTCGGTTGAGCTTAGTGGGCGGTCAGTTGAGTCAATCAATGGTTTGTTGACCTTAGTGGGCGAGCAGTTGTGCCAATCAATGGTCGGGGGATCTTAGTGGGCGGGCAGGTGAGCCAACCAATGGTCGGTTGAGCTTAGTGGGCGTCCAGTTGAGCCAATCAAGGGTTGGTTGAGTTTAGTGGGCGGGTAGTTGAGCCAATCATTGGTCTGTTGATCTTGGTGGGCGGGCTGTTGAGCCAATCAATGGTCGGTTGAGCTTAGTGGGCGGGTAGTTGAGCCAATCAATGGTCGGCTGAGCTTAATGGGCGGTCAGTTGAGCCAATCAATGGCAGGATGAGCTTACTGGGCGGGCCGTTGAGCCAATCAATGGTCGGTTGAGTTTAGTGGGCGGGCAGTTGAGCCAATCAAAGGTCGGTTGAGCTTAGTGGGCGGGCAGTTGAGCCAATCAAAGGTCGGCTGAGCTTAGTGGGCGGTCAATGGAAACAATTAATGGTCGGTTGAGCTTAGTGAGCGGGCAGTTGAGCCAATTAGTGGTCGGTTGAGCTTAGTGGGCGGTCAGTGGAGCCAATCAATGGTCGGTTGAGCTTAGTGGGCGGTCAGTGGAGCCAATCAATGGTCGGTTGAGCTTAGTGGGCGGGCAGTTGAGCATAACAATGGTCGGTTGAGCTTAGTGGGCGGTCAATGGAAACAATCAATGGTCGGTTGAGCTGAGTGAGCGGGCAGTTGAGCCAATCAGTGGTCGGTTGAGCTTAGTGGGCGGTCAGTGGAGCCAATCAATGGTCGGTTGAGCTTAGTGGGCGGGCAGTTGAGCATAACAATGGTCGGTTGAGCTTAGTGGGCGGTCAGTTGAGCAAATCAATGGTCCGTGTAGCTTAGTGGGCGGTTAGTTGTGCCAATCAATGGTCGGTTGAGCTTAGTGGGCGGTCAGTTCAGCCAATCAAAGGTCGGTTGAGTTTAGTTGGCGGGCAGTTGAGCCAATCAAATTTCGGTTGGCTTAGTGGGCGGTCAGTTGAGCCAATCAGTGGTCGGTTGAAATTAGTGGGCGGGCAGTTAAGCCAATCAATGCTCGGTTGAACTTAATGGGTGGTCAGTTGTGCCAATAAATGGTCGGTTGAGCTTAGTGGGCGGTCAGTTCAGCCAATCAAAAGTCGGTTGAGTTTAGTTGGCGGGCAGTTGAGCCAATCAAGAGTCGGTTGAGCTTAGTGTGCGAGCAGTTGAGCCAATCAATGGTCTGTTGAACTTAGTGGGCGGGCTGTTGAGCCAATCAATGGTCGTTTGAGCTTAGTGGTCGGGTAGTTGAGCCAATCAATGGTTGGTTGAGCTTAGTGGGCTGGCAGTTGGCCAATCAATGGTCGGTTGAGCTTAGTGGGCGGGCTGTTGAGCCAATCAATGGTCGGTTGAGCTTAGTGGGCGGGCAGTTGAGCCAATCAATGGTCGGTTGATCTTAGTGGGCAGGCATTTGATCCAATCAATGGTCGGTTGGGCTTAGTGGGCGGGCTGTTGAGCCAATCCATGGTTGGTTGAGCTTAGTGTGCGGGGAGTTGAGCCAATAAATCGTCGGTTGAGCTTAGTGGGCGGGCAGTTGAGCCAATCAATGGTCGGTTGAGCTTAGTGGGCGTGCTGTTGAGCCAATCAATGGTCGGTTGAGCTTAGTGGGCGGGCAGTTGAGCCAATCAATGGTCAGTTGATCTTAGTGGGCAGGCATTTGATCCAATCAATAGTCGGTTTATTTTAGTTGACGGTCTGTTGAGCCAATCAATGGTCGGTTGAGTTTAGTGGGCGGGCAGTTCAGCCAATCAATGTTCGGTTTAGCTTAGTGGGCGGACAGTTCAGCCAATCAATGTTTGGTTGAGCTTAGTGGGCGGGTAGTTGAGCCAATCAATGGTCGGTGGAAATTAGTGGACGGGCGGTTAAGCCAATCAATGGTCGGTTGAGCTTAGTGGGCGATCAGTTGAATCAATCAATCGTCGGTTGAGCTTAGTGGGCGGTCAGTTGAGTCAATCAATGGTTTGTTGACCTTAGTGGGCGGGCAGTTGTGCCAATCAATGGTCGGGTGAGCTTAGTGGGCGGGCAGTTGAGCCAACCAATGGTCGGTTGAGCTTAGTGGGCGTCCAGTTGAGCCAATCAATGGTCGGTTGAGTTTAGTGGGCGGGTAGTTGAGCCAATCATTGGTCTGTTGATCTTGGTGGGCGGGCTGTTGAGCCAATCAATGGTCGGTTGAGCTTAGTGGGCGGGTAGTTGAGCAAATCAATGGTCGGTTGAGCTTAATGGGCGGTCAGTTGAGCCAATCAATGGTAGGACGAGCTTACTGGGCGGGCCGTTGAGCCAATCAATGGTCGGTTGAGTTTAGTGGGCGGGCAGTTGAGCCAATCAAAGGTCGGTTGAGCTTAGTGGGCGGGCAGTTGAGCCAATCAAAGGTCGGTTGAGCTTAGTGGGCGGTCAATGGAAACAATTAATGGTCGGTTGAGCTTAGTGAGCGGGCAGTTGAGCCAATCAGTGGTCGGTTGAGCTTAGTGGGCGGTCAGTGGAGCCAATCAATGGTCGGTTGAGCTTAGTGGGCGGGCAGTTGAGCATAACAATGGTCGGTTGAGCTTAGTGGGCGGTCAATGGAAACAATCAATGCTCGGTTGAGCTGAGTGAGCGGGCAGTTGAGCCAATCAATGGTCGGTTGAGCTTAGTAAGCGGGCAGTTGAGACAATCAATAGTCGGTTTAGCTTAGTGGACGGTCAGTTGAGCCAATCAATGGTCGGTTGAGTTTCGTGGGCGGGCAGTTCAGCCAATCAATGTTCGGTTGAGCTTAGTGGGCGGGCAGTTCAGCCAATCAATGTTCGGTTGAGCTTAGTGGGCGGGTAGTTGAGCCAATCAATGGTCGGTGGAAATTAGTGGACGGGCGGTTAAGCCAATCAATGGTCGGTTGAGCTTAGTGGGCGATCAGTTGAATCAATCAATGGTCGGTTGAGCATAGTGGGCGTCCAGTTGAGCCAATCAATGGTCGGTTGAGTTTAGTGGGCGGGTAGTTGAGCCAATCATTGGTCTGTTGATCTTGGTGGGCGGGCTGTTGAGCCATTCAATGGTCGGTTGAGCTTAGTGGGCGGGTAGTTGAGCCAATCAATGGTCGGTTGAGCTTAATGGGCGGTCAGTTGAGTCAATCAATGGTAGGATGAGCTTACTGGGCGGGCCGTTGAGCCAATCAATGGTCGGTTGAGTTTAGTGGGCGGGCAGTTGAGCCAATCAAAGGTCGGTTGAGCTTAGTGGGCGGGCAGTTGAGCCAATCAAAGGTCGGTTGAGCTTAGTGGGCGGTCAATGGAAACAAGTAATGGTCGGTTGAGCTTAGTGAGCGGACAGTTGAGCCAATCAGTGGTCGGTTGAGCTTAGTGGGCGGTCAGTGGAGCCAATCAATGGTCGGTTGAGCCTAGTGGGCGGGCAGTTGAGCATAACAATGGTCGGTTGAGCTTAGTGGGCGGTCAATGTAAACAATCAATGGTCGGTTGAACTGAGTGAGCTGGTAGTTGAGATAATGAATGGTCGGTTGAGCTTAATGGGCGGTCAGTTGAGTCAATCAATGGTCGGTTGAGCTTAGTGGGCGTCCACTTGAGCCAATCAAGGGTCGGTTGAGCT
>NW_026558745.1:0-124937 GCF_026930045.1 Uloborus diversus
GAGAGACTAAAGCGGGCAGCCGGTATAGAACCTGCGACCTTCCAGTTGCAGGATGACGCCTTACCGATTGAGCCGCCCGGGCTTCGTCATGCTCTGTATTAAAAATTATAAATACAAAAAATGCACCTTCCTTATGACTGATTTAATTTTAATGAAATCTGCATTTAGAATAATTAGGAAAAACCAGAGTTTAATACCTCATCCAAACCGATGTTTCCAATTTAAAAAGAAAAAAATAAAGACAAAATGTGATTGACAAAAAAATTAAAACAATAAATTTCTTTTCTAGTAGGGCTAATAAATGGTGTAAGAGACTAAAGCGGTCAGCCGGTATCGAACCTGCGACCTTCCGGTTGCAGGATGACGCCTTACCGATTGAGCCGTCCGGGCTTCGCCCGACTCCGTATTCAAAATTATAAATACAAAAAATTCACCTTCCTTATGACTGGTTTAATTTTAATGAAAGTGCATTTAGAATAATTTGGAAAAACCAGAGTTTAATGCCTCATCCAAGCCGATGTTTCCGTTGAAAAGAAAAAAATAAAGTCAAAATGTGATTGACAGAAAAATAAAACAATACATTTCTTTTCTAGTAGGGCTAACAAACGATGTAAGAGACTAAAGCAGTCAGCCGGTATCGAACCTGCGAACTTCTGTTTGCAGGATGACGTTTTACCGATTGAGCCGTCCGGGCTTGGTCATGCTCCGTATTAAAAATTATAAATACAAAAAATTCACCTTCCTTATGACTGGTTTAATATTAATGAAAACTGCATTTACAATAATTTGGAAAAACCAGAGTTTAATGCCTCATCCAAGCCGATGTTTCCGTTGAAAAGAAAAAAATAGAGACAAAATGTGATTGACAAAAAAATAAAACAATAAATTTCTTTTCTAGTAGGGCTAATAAATGGTGTAAGAGACTAAAGCGGTCAACCGGTATCGAACCTGCGACCTTCCGCTTGCAGGATGACGCCTTACCGATTGAGCCATCCGGGCTTCGTCATGCTATGTATTAAAAATTATAAATACAAGAAATTGACCTTCCTTATGACTGGTTTAATTTTAATGAAAACTGCATTTAGAATAATTTTGAAAAACCAGAGTTTAATGCCTCATCCAAGCCGATGTTTCCGTTGAAAAGAAAAAAATAAAGACAAAATGTGATTGGCAAAAAAATAGAACAATAAATTTCTTTTCCAGTAGGGGTAATGAATAGTGTAAGAGACAAAAGCAGTCAGCCGGTATCGAACCTGCGACCTTCCAGGTGCAGGATGACGCCTTACCGATTGAGCCGTCCGGGCTTCGTCAGCCTCCGTATTAAAAATTAGAAATACAAAAAATGCACCTTCCTTTTTACAGGTTTAATTTTAATGAAAACTGCATTTGGAATAATAGGGAAAAACCAGAGTTTAATGCCTCATCCAAGCCGATGTTTCACGTTGAAAAGAAAAAAATAATGACAAAATGTGATTGAAAAAAAAAATAAAACAATAAATTTCTGTTCTAGTAGGACTAATAAATGGTTTAAGAGACAAAAGCAGCCAGCCGGCATCGAACCTGCGACCTTCCGGTTGCAGGATGACGCCTTACCGATTGAGCCGTCCGGGCTTTGTCAAGCTCCGTATTAAAAATTATAAATACAAAAAATGCACCTTCCTCATGACTGGTTTAATTTTAATGAAAACTGCATTTAGAATAATTAGGAGAAACCAGAGTTTAATGCCTCATCCAAGCCGATGTTTACCGTTGAAAAGAAAAAAATAAAGACAAAATATGATTGAAAAAAAAAAAAAAAAATAAAATTCTTTTCTAGTAGGGCTAATAAATGGTGTAAGAGACTAAAGCAGTCAGCCAGTATCGAACCTGCGACCTTCCGGTTGCACGATGATGCCTTACCGATTGAGCCGTCCGGGCTTCGTCAGGCTCTGTATTAAAAATTATAAATATAAAAAATACACCTTCCTAATGACTGGTTTAATTTTAATGAAAACTGCATTTAGAATAATTATTAAAAACCAGAGTTTAATACCTCATCCAAGACGATGTTTCCCGTTGAAAAGAAAAAAATAGAGACAAAATGTGATTGACAAAAAAATTAAAACAATAAATTTCTTTTCTAGTAGGGCTACTAAATGCTGTAAGAGACTAAAGCGGTCAGCCGGTATCGAACCTACGACCTTCCGGTTACAGGATGACGCCTTACCGATTGAGCCGTCCGGGCTTTGTCCGTCTCCGTATTAAAAATTATAAATACAAAAAATTCACCTTCCTTATGACTGGTTTAATTTTAATGAAAATTGCATTTAGAATAATTTGGAAAAACCTTAGTTTAATGCCTCATCCAAGCCGATGTTTCCGTGGAAAAGAAAAAAATATAGTCAAAATGTGATTGACAGAAAAATAAAACAATACATTTCTTTTCTAGTAGGGCTAACAAACGATGTAAGAGACTAAAGCAGTCAGCCGGTATCGAACCTGCGAACTTCTGGTTGCAGGATGACGTTTTACCGATTGAGCCGTCCGGGCTTGGTCATGCTCCGTATTAAAAATTATAAATACAAAAAATTCACCTTCCTTATGACTGGTTTAATTTTAATGAAAACTGCATTTAGAATAATTTGGAAAAACCAGAGTTTAATGCCTCATCCAAGCCGATGTTTCCGTTGAAAAGAAAAAAATAGAGACAAAATGTGATTGACAAAAAAATAAAACAATAAATTTCTTTTCTAGTAGGGCTAATAAATGGTGTAAGAGACAAAAGCGCTCAGCTGGTATCGAACCTGCGACCTTCCGCTTGCAGGATGACGCCTTACCGATTGAGCCGTCCGGTCTTCGTCATGCTATGTATTAAAAATTATAAATACAAGAAATTCACCTTCCTTATGACTGGTTTAATTTTAATGAAAACTGCATTTAGAATAATTTTGAAAAACCAGAGTTTAATGCCTCATCCAAGCCGATGTTTCCGTTGAAAAGAAAAAAATAAAGACAAAATGTGATTGGCAAAAAAATAGAACAATAAATTTCTTTTCCAGTAGGGGTAATGAATAGTGTAAGAGACAAAAGCAGTCAACCGGCATCGAACCTGCGACCTTCCGGTTGCAGGATGACGCCTTACCGATTGAGCCGTCCGGGCTTTGTCAAGCTCCGTATTAAAAATTATAAATACAAAAAATGCACCTTCCTCATGACTGGTTTAATTTTAATGAAAACTGCATTTAGAATAATTAGGAAAAACCAGAGTTTAATGCCTCATCCAAGCCGATGTTTCCCGTTGAAAAGAAAAAAATAAAGACGAAATGTGATTGAAAAAAAAAATAAAATTCTTTTCTAGTAGCGCTAATAAATGGTGTAAGAGACTAAAGCAGTCAGCCAGTATCGAACCTGCGACCTTCCGGTTGCATGATGACGCCTTACCGATTGAGCCGTCCGGGCTTCGACAGGCTCCGTATTAAAAATTATAAATAAAAAAAATACACCTTCCTTATGACTGGTTTAATTTTAATGAAAACTGCATTTAGAATAATTAGGAAAAACCAGAGTTTAATACCTCATCCAAGACGATGTTTCCCGTTGAAAAGAAAAAAATAGAGACAAAATGTGATTGACAAAAAAATAAAACAATAAATTTCTTTTCTAGTAGGGCTAATAAATGGTGTAAGAGACTAAAGCGGTCAGCCGGTATCGAACCTGCGACCTTCCGCTTGCAGGATGACGCCTTACCGATTGAGCCGTCCGGGCTTCGTCATGCTATGTATTAAAAACTATAAATACAAGAAATTCACCTTCCTTATGACTGGTTTAATTTTAATGAAAACTGCATTTAGAATAATTTTGAAAAACCAGAGTTTAATGCCTCATCCAAGCCGATGTTTCCGTTGAAAAGAAAAAAATAAAGACAAAATGTGATTGACAGAAAAATAAAACAATACATTTCTTTTCTACTAGGGCTAACAAATGGTGTAAGAGACTTAAGCAGTCAGCCGGTATCGAACCTGCGACCTTCCAGGTGCAGGATGACGCCTTACCGATTGAGCCGTCCGGGCTTCGTCAGCCTCCGTATTAAAAATTAGAAATACAAAAAATGCACCTTCCTCATGACTGGTTTAATTTTAATGAAAACTGCATTTAGAATAATTAGGAGAAACCAGAGTTTAATGCCTCATCCAA
Organism: Uloborus diversus; assembly: GCF_026930045.1. Classification (NCBI taxonomy): domain Eukaryota; kingdom Metazoa; phylum Arthropoda; class Arachnida; order Araneae; family Uloboridae; genus Uloborus; species Uloborus diversus. The sequence goes on from NW_026558745.1 coordinate 4,174, forward strand.
GCCGATGTTTCCTGTTGAAAAGAGAAAAATAAAGACAAAATGTGATTGGCAAAAAAATAGAACAATAAATTTCTTTTCCAGTAGGGGTAATGAATAGTGTAAGAGACTAAAGCAGTCAGCCGGCATCGAACCTGCGACCTTCCGGTTGCAGGATGACGCCTTACCGATTGAGCCGTCCGGGCTTGGTCAAGCTCCGTATTAAAAATTATAAATACAAAAAATGCACCTTCCTCATGACTGGTTTAATTTTAATGAAAACTGCATTTAGAATAATTAGGAAAAACCAGAGTTTAATGCCTCATCCAAGCCGATGTTTCCCGTTGAAAAGAAAAAAATAAAGAAAAAATGTGATTGAAAAAAAAAATAAAATTATTTTCTAGTAGGGCTAATAAATGGTGTAAGAGACTAAAGCAGTCAGCCAGTATCGAAAATTCGACCTTCCGGTTGCAGGATGATGCCTTACCGATTGAGCCGTCCGGGATTCGACAGGCTCCGTATTAAAAATTATAAATATAAAAAATACACCTTCCTTATGACTGGTTTAATTTTAATGAAAACTGCATTTAGAATAATTAGGAAAAAACACAGTTTAATACCTCATCCAAGACGATGTTTCCCGTTGAAAATAAAAAAATAGAGACAAAATGTGATTGACAAAAAAATAAAACAATAAATTTCTTTTCTAGTAGGGCTAATAAATGGTGTAAGAGACTAAAGCGGTCAGCCGGTATCGAACCTGCGACCTTCCGCTTGCAGGATGACGCCTTACCGATTGAGCCGTCCGGGCTTCGTCATGCTATGTATTAAAAATTATAAATACAAGAAATTCACCTTCCTTATGACTGGTTTAATTTTAATGAAAACTGCATTTAGAATAATTTTGAAAAACCGGAGTTTAATGCCTCATCCAAGCCGATGTTTCCGTTGAAAAGAAAAAAATAAAGACAAAATGTGATTGACAGAAAAATAAAACAATACATTTCTTTTCTAGTAGGGCTAACAAATGGTGTAAGAGACTAAAGCAGTCAGCCGGTATCGAACCTGCGACCTTCCAGGTGCAGGATGACGCCTTACCGATTGAGCCGTCCGGGCTTCGTCAGCCTCCGTATTAAAAATTAGAAATACAAAAAATGCACCTTCCTTTTTACTGGTTTAATTTTAATGAAAACTGCATTTGGAATAATAGGGAAAAACCAGAGTTTAATGCCTCATCCAAGCCGATGTTTCACGTTGAAAAGAAAAAAATAATGACAAAATGTGATTGAAAAAAAATAAAACAATAAATTTCTTTTCTAGTAGGACTAATAAATGGTTTAAGAGACAAAAGCAGCCAGCCGGCATCGAACCTGCGACCTTCCGGTTGCAGGATGACGCCTTACCGATTGAGCCGTCCGGGCTTTGTCAAGCTCCGTATTAAAAATTATAAATACAAAAAATGCACCTTCCTCATGACTGGTTTAATTTTAATGAAAACTGCATTTAGAATAATTAGGAGAAACCAGAGTTTAATGCCTCATCCAAGCCGATGTTTCCCGTTGAAAAGAAAAAAATAAAGACAAAATGTGATTGACAAAAAAATAAAACAATAAATTTCTTTTCTAGTAGGGCTAATAAATGGTGCGAGAGACTAAAGCGGTCAGCCGGTATAGAACCTGCGACCTTCCGGTTGCAGGATGACGCCTTACCGATTGAGCCGCCCGGGCTTCGTTCTGCTCCGTATTAAAAATTATAAATACAAAAAATGCACCTTCCTTATGACTGGTTTAATTTTAATGAAATCTGCATTTAGAATAATTAGGAAAAACCAGAGTTTAATACCTCATCCAAACCGATGTTTCCAATTTAAAAAGAAAAAAATAAAGACAAAATGTGATTGACAAAAAAATTAAAACAATAAATTTCTTTTCTAGTAGGGCTAATAAATGGTGTAAGAGACTAAAGCGGTCAGCCGGTATCGAACCTACGACCTTCCGGTTGCAGGATGACGCCTTACCGATTGAGCCGTCCGGGCTTCGTCCGACTCCGTATTAAAAATTATAAATACAAAAAATTCACCTTCCTTATGACTGGTTTAATTTTAATGAAAGTGCATTTAGAATAATTTGGAAAAACCAGAGTTTAATGCCTCATCCAAGCCGATGTTTCCGTTGAAAAGAAAAAAATAAAGTCAAAATGTGATTGACAGAAAAATAAAACAATACATTTCTTTTCTAGTAGGGCTAACAAACGATGTAAGAGACTAAAGCAGTCAGCCGGTATCGAACCTGCGAACTTCTGGTTGCAGGATGACGTTTTACCGATTGAGCCGTCCGGGCTTGGTCATGCTCCGTATTAAAAATTATAAATACAAAAAATTCACCTTCCTTATGACTGGTTTAATTTTAATGAAAACTGCATTTAGAATAATTTGGAAAAACCAGAGTTTAATGCCTCATCCAAGCCGATGTTTCCGTTGAAAAGAAAAAAATAGAGACAAAATGTGATTGACAAAAAAATAAAACAATAAATTTCTTTTCTAGTAGGGCTAATAAATGGTGTAAGAGACTAAAGCGGTCAGCCGGTATCGAACCCGCGACCTTCCGCTTGTAGGATGACGCCTTACCGATTGAGCCGTCCGGACTTCGTCATGCTATGTATTAAAAATTATAAATACAAGAAATTCACCTTCCTTATGACTGGTTTAATTTTAATGAAAACTGCATTTAGAATAATTTTGAAAAACCAGAGTTTAATGCCTCATCCAAGCCGATGTTTCCGTTGAAAAGAAAAAAATAAAGACAAAATGTGATTGGCAAAAAAATAGAACAATAAATTTCTTTTCCAGTAGGGGTAATGAATAGTGTAAGAGACAAAAGCAGTCAGCCGGTATCGAACCTGTGACCTTCCAGGTGCAGGATGACGCCTTACCGATTGAGCCGTCCGGGCTTCGTCAGCCTCCGTATTAAAAATTAGAAATACAAAAAATGCACCTTCCTTTTTACTGGTTTAATTTTAATGAAAACTGCATTTGGAATAATAGGGAAAAACCAGAGTTTAATGCCTCATCCAAGCCGATGTTTCACGTTGAAAAGAAAAAAATAATGACAAAATGTGATTGAAAAAAAATAAAACAATAAATTTCTTTTCTAGTAGGACTAATAAATGGTTTAAGAGACAAAAGCAGCCAGCCGGCATCGAACCTGCGACCTCCCGGTTGCAGGATGACGCCTTACCGATTGAGCCGTCCGGGCTTTGTCAAGCTCCGTATTAAAAATTATAAATACAAAAAATGCACCTTCCTCATGACTGGTTTAATTTTAATGAAAACTGCATTTAGAATAATTAGGAGAAACCAGAGTTTAATGCCTCATCCAAGCCGATGTTTCCCGTTGAAAAGAAAAAAATAAAGACAAAATGTGATTGAAAAAAAAAAATAAAACAATAAATTTCTTTTCTAGTAGGACTAATAAATGGTTTAAGAGACAAAAGCAGCCAGCCGGCATCGAACCTGCGACCTTCCGATTGCAGGATGACGCCTTACCGATTGAGCCGTCCGGGCTTTGTCAAGCTCCGTATTAAAAATTATAAATACAAAAAATGCACCTTCCTAATGACTGGTTTAATTTTAATGAAAACTGCATTTAGAATAATTAGGAGAAACCAGAGTTTAATGCCTCATCCAAGCCGATGTTTCCCGTTGAAAAGAAAAAAATAAAGACAAAATGTGATTGAAAAAAAAAATAAAATTCTTTTCTAGTAGGGCTAATAAATGGTGTAAGAGACTAAAGCAGTCAGCCAGTATCGAACCTGCGACCTTCCGGTTGCATGATGATGCCTTACCGATTGAGCCGTCCGGGCTTCGACAGGCTCCGTATTAAAAATTATAAATAAAAAAAATACACCTTCCTTATGACTGGTTTAATTTTAATGAAAACTGCATTTAGAATAATTAGGAAAAACCAGAGTTTAATACCTCATCCAAGACGATGTTTCCCGTTGAAAAGAAAAAAATAGAGACAAAATGTGATTGACAAAAAAATAAAACAATAAATTTCTTTTCTAGTAGGGCTAATAAATGGTGTAAGAGACTAAAGCGGTCAGCCGGTATCGAACCTGCGACCTTCCGCTTGCAGGATGACGCCTAACCGATTGAGCCGTCCGGGCTTCGTCATGCTATGTATTAAAAATTATAAATACAAGAAATTCACCTTCCTTATGACTGGTTTAATTTTAATGAAAACTGCATTTAGAATAATTTTGAAAAACCAGAGTTTAATGCCTCATCCAAGCCGATGTTTCCGTTGAAAAGAAAAAAATAAAGACAAAATGTGATTGACAGAAAAATAAAACAATACATTTCTTTTCTACTAGGGCTAACAAATGGTGTAAGAGACTTAAGCAGTCAGCCGGTATCGAACCTGCGACCTTCCAGGTGCAGGATGACGCCTTACCGATTGAGCCGTCCGGGCTTCGTCAGCCTCCGTATTAAAAATTAGAAATACAAAAAATGCACCTTCCTCATGACTGGTTTAATTTTAATGAAAACTGCATTTAGAATAATTAGGAGAAACCAGAGTTTAATGCCTCATCCAAGCCGATGTTTCCTGTTGAAAAGAGAAAAATAAAGACAAAATGTGATTGGCAAAAAAATAGAACAATAAATTTCTTTTCCAGTAGGGGTAATGAATAGTGTAAGAGACTAAAGCAGTCAGCCGGCATCGAACCTGCGACCTTCCGGTTGCAGGATGACGCCTTACCGATTGAGCCGTCCGGGCTTGGTCAAGCTCCGTATTAAAAATTATAAATACAAAAAATGCACCTTCCTCATGACTGGTTTAATTTTAATGAAAACTGCATTTAGAGTAATTAGGAAAAACCAGAGTTTAATGCCTCATCCAAGCCGATGTTTCCCGTTGAAAAGAAAAAAATAAAGAAAAAATGTGATTGAAAAAAAAAATAAAATTATTTTCTAGTAGGGCTAATAAATGGTGTAAGAGACTAAAGCAGTCAGCCAGTATCGAAAATTCGACCTTCCGGTTGCAGGATGATGCCTTACCGATTGAGCCGTCCGGGATTCGACAGGCTCCGTATTAAAAATTATAAATATAAAAAATACACCTTCCTTATGACTGGTTTAATTTTAATGAAAACTGCATTTAGAATAATTAGGAAAAAACACAGTTTAATACCTCATCCAAGACGATGTTTCCCGTTGAAAATAAAAAAATAGAGACAAAATGTGATTGACAAAAAAATAAAACAATAAATTTCTTTTCTAGTAGGGCTAATAAATGGTGTAAGAGACTAAAGCGGTCAGCCGGTATCGAACCTGCGACCTTCCGCTTGCAGGATGACGCCTTACCGATTGAGCCGTCCGGGCTTCGTCATGCTATGTATTAAAAATTATAAATACAAGAAATTCACCTTCCTTATGACTGGTTTAATTTTAATGAAAACTGCATTTAGAATAATTTTGAAAAACCGGAGTTTAATGCCTCATCCAAGCCGATGTTTCCGTTGAAAAGAAAAAAATAAAGACAAAATGTGATTGACAGAAAAATAAAACAATACATTTCTTTTCTAGTAGGGCTAACAAATGGTGTAAGAGACTAAAGCAGTCAGCCGGTATCGAACCTGCGACCTTCCAGGTGCAGGATGACGCCTTACCGATTGAGCCGTCCGGGCTTCGTCAGCCTCCGTATTAAAAATTAGAAATACAAAAAATGCACCTTCCTTTTTACTGGTTTAATTTTAATGAAAACTGCATTTGGAATAATAGGGAAAAACCAGAGTTTAATGCCTCATCCAAGCCGATGTTTCACGTTGAAAAGAAAAAAATAATGACAAAATGTGATTGAAAAAAAATAAAACAATAAATTTCTTTTCTAGTAGGACTAATAAATGGTTTAAGAGACAAAAGCAGCCAGCCGGCATCGAACCTGCGACCTTCCGGTTGCAGGATGACGCCTTACCGATTGAGCCGTCCGGGCTTTGTCAAGCTCCGTATTAAAAATTATAAATACAAAAAATGCACCTTCCTCATGACTGGTTTAATTTTAATGAAAACTGCATTTAGAATAATTAGGAGAAACCAGAGTTTAATGCCTCATCCAAGCCGATGTTTCCCGTTGAAAAGAAAAAAATAAAGACAAAATGTGATTGACAAAAAAATAAAACAATAAATTTCTTTTCTAGTAGGGCTAATAAATGGTGCGAGAGACTAAAGCGGTCAGCCGGTATAGAACCTGCGACCTTCCGGTTGCAGGATGACGCCTTACCGATTGAGCCGCCCGGGCTTCGTTCTGCTCCGTATTAAAAATTATAAATACAAAAAATGCACCTTCCTTATGACTGGTTTAATCCTTATATATTATTTCTGTAGCCTGTTTTTGGTTTCTACGCCAAATTTCCCTCAATTCTTGATCGATTTCTTTGATTTACGGCTTATTTTATAGCTTATGGTGCTGGCTACTGACGAAAAATAGACCCAAGGTCTGAAAATTGTTTCTTTTAGCCGAAAAACCTGTTTTAAAGAACCAGAATAAGGTTTTCGGTCATACTTATGACTTTAATTTGCGCTATGACCGACAGAGCTGAGTAGCTTGATCGGCAGAGCGTTCTCTTCGTAACCAGAAGATTACGTGTTCGGGCCCACGTCCGAACAATCTGCAACAAAAAAATTAGAGAAATATCGTCTATTACATAAACACTGAATTAAATGAATAACAACTATGAAGGAATAGAATAGAATAAATGAGAAGGAAATGCTCCTTGCTGATATGAAAGCATTCAGTGATTTTGTGCTAAATTACTTCGAAATTGCACGTGTTTTTTTTTTTTTTGAAGCTTTGGCTCTGGAAAGAAAATTAAAGCATAATGTAAGCGAAAATATAAGTAACAGGTTTAAGATTTCAGACTACAATAGAATTGTTTTTTGTTCATAAAAAAAATAATAAATCGTATATTTAAATATATATTCTTCTAATGAGTTTTTGACTCTTTGTACAAATAAATAAAATACTACCTCAATTTGAAGGGTAAAATATATATTTTTTCTTCTTTTTTCAAAAAAAGAAATAGCTTATCACATTTTTACTACATTCTAAAAGCTACGCTTAAATAAGAGAATAGTTCAATTTATTTTGTATTTTAACCGTGCTGGTAAATGATGGACACGTGCTGCCATCTAAGTTATAACGGTTCAAGCAGCCTGCGGTAAGAAATTGTAAAAAATTTTAAAAATAAAAACATTTCTCTTCAATATCTTATCTTATATATTATTCCCTTCTAATTTAAAACTTATCAGGCTGGCTAACGACAAAAAATAGACTTACGGTCGAAAAATCAAGTTTTCGAAAACGCTCCTTGCTGTTTCAAATTCTTGATGCAGTCTGCAGTTCTTATGCCTTTTTTTTTAAAGCCAAGTTCTAATGCAGTTTTCCAATTTTTTACGTCGCTTTCGGCAAAAAAAAAAAAAAAAAAAAAAAGCCTGTGTGTGTGTGTTTATATTTTAATAAAGCTTAAAAGCACTGGACTTAGTTGTTCGGTTAAATTGATAAGATTTTTTCGGTAGAGCGTTCGGCTATAAACTATCTGAACTTCGGGCAAGCTTGGCTGTCCGACATAATATCAAATTTATATTAGTACTAGACGACCCGTGCGGAACTCCGCACTGTGCTTCGAATCGTTTCAGAAGGCATTTCGCTGTTTAAAAATTTCATAGAAAGAATATTCTGAAGAAGAACCGAAAAAAGTAAGCGCATAAGAGAAGGCATGTAATTTGAAGACATCAGTAACAAAACCTCATTAAATACAACGCTATGATAATTTGATCATCTTTCACCTTTTGGTTGCACGTATTTTCAATGCAAACATAAATATCATTAAAAGTGTGGCTGAGTGACTCGTGAAAAAGCAGTAAATTTGCATGTGAAAAAAACAGGTTGTGGCAAATACAGTCCTGCCCATGTGAGCATCTGACGGAAAAAAAAAAGAAACATTAAAGAGATATTTATTGGCACACTCCAACAAACCTAGCAATTGTGTCTTCCTTTTCGAATGCTATTCATTGAAGGAATGCGTAATAAAATCAGCAAAAAAGCTTTTTGCCAAAAAAATAATAAGATCATGTGTCTATGTTTTGTCATTAGCCAACATGATATGATATAAAATTATTCGTAAAACATGGAATTTGATTAAAGAATGGGGAAGATCTCACGTAGCGATTGAAACAAACGTTCTAGAGAAGTAATAAATTCGATTGAAAATAAGTGTTTTTATTTCTGAATATTGAACAATTTCCCATAGCAGGCTTAACTGTTACGTTTTAAATGCTCGCACATGTTTTCTTTTAATCGAACACTTAAAATTCGAAACCAAATCCAGTTGAACTGAGTCCGTTTTGTAAGTGTAATTTATCGAACTCAGACAAAATGTGTTTTTTTTTTTTTTTTTTTTTTTTGCAGCCGAAAGCAGATTAGTAGAAAACTTGTAGTTTTAATTTGGCGTAGTATTTTTTCATTTGTACAAAAGGTCGAACACTGCTATTAAAAAAATCTACATTTCAGCATACAATTAATTTTTTTTTCTGCTCAAAAAGAATTTCCTTGAGGTAAATCTAATACTTTCTTATGCTTACATTATGCTTAGTGGTCTAGACGGAGTCAAAGCTTTAAAAAAAAGGAAGAACACCCTTTAATTAACAGTCAACTTATCTGAATGATAACTGTAGCCTGCAGAAAGGAGTCGAAACACCAAGTAGCATTCCCACTGCATTTATTTTATTACGTGTGTTATCTGTTGCATGTTATGAGTACATATAATGCGTAATATTAATGTAAATTTGCTATTATGTCGGACAGCCAGAGCTTGCCCGAAGTTCAGATACTTTATAGCCGAACGCTCTACCGAAAAAAAAAACATATCAATTTAACCGAACAACTAAGTCCAGTGCTTTTAAGCTTTATCAAAAAAAAAAAAAAAAAAGCCTGTGTGTGTGTGTTTATATTTTAATAAAGCTTAAAAGCACTGGACTTAGTTGTTCGGTTAAATTGATAAGATTTTTTCGGTAGAGCGTTCGGCTATAAACTATCTGAACTTCGGGCAAGCTTGGCTGTCCGACATAATATCAAATTTATATTAGTACTAGACGACTCCGCACTGTGCTTCGAATCGTTTCAGAAGGCATTTCGCTGTTTAAAAATTTCATAGAAAGAATATTCTGAAGAAGAACCGAAAAAAGTAAGCGCATAAGAGAAGGCATGTAATTTGAAGACATCAGTAACAAAACCTCATTAAATACAACGCTATGATAATTTGATCATCTTTCACCTTTTGGTTGCACGTATTTTCAATGCAAACATAAATATCATTAAAAGTGTGGCTGAGTGACTCGTGAAAAAGCAGTAAATTTGCATGTGAAAAAAACAGGTTGTGGCAAATACAGTCCTGCCCATGTGAGCATCTGACGGAAAAAAAAAAGAAACATTAAAGAGATATTTATTGGCACACTCCAACAAACCTAGCAATTGTGTCTTCCTTTTCGAATGCTATTCATTGAAGGAATGCGTAATAAAATCAGCAAAAAAGCTTTTTGCCAAAAAAATAATAAGATCATGTGTCTATGTTTTGTCATTAGCCAACATGATATGATATAAAATTATTCGTAAAACATGGAATTTGATTAAAGAATGGGGAAGATCTCACGTAGCGATTGAAACAAACGTTCTAGAGAAGTAATAAATTCGATTGAAAATAAGTGTTTTTATTTCTGAATATTGAACAATTTCCCATAGCAGGCTTAACTGTTACGTTTTAAATGCTCGCACATGTTTTCTTTTAATCGAACACTTAAAATTCGAAACCAAATCCAGTTGAACTGAGTCCGTTTTGTAAGTGTAATTTATCGAACTCAGACAAAATGTGTTTTTTTTTTTTTTTTTTTTTTGCAGCCGAAAGCAGATTAGTAGAAAACTTGTAGTTTTAATTTGGCGTAGTATTTTTTCATTTGTACAAAAGGTCGAACACTGCTATTAAAAAAATCTACATTTCAGCATACAATTAATTTTTTTTTCTGCTCAAAAAGAATTTCCTTGAGGTAAATCTAATACTTTCTTATGCTTACATTATGCTTAGTGGTCTAGACGGAGTCAAAGCTTTAAAAAAAAGGAAGAACACCCTTTAATTAACAGTCAACTTATCTGAATGATAACTGTAGCCTGCAGAAAGGAGTCGAAACACCAAGTAGCATTCCCACTGCATTTATTTTATTACGTGTGTTATCTGTTGCATGTTATGAGTACATATAATGCGTAATATTAATGTAAATTTGCTATTATGTCGGACAGCCAGAGCTTGCCCGAAGTTCAGATACTTTATAGCCGAACGCTCTACCGAAAAAAAAAACATATCAATTTAACCGAACAACTAAGTCCAGTGCTTTTAAGCTTTATCAAAAAAAAAAAAAAAAAAGAAAGAAAGAAACAAAAACACACACACAGGTCAAAATAAATCAAATTATAAATCAAAGAAATTGATCAAGAATTGAGGAAAATCTCGTGTAGAAACAAAAAACAGGCTACAGAAATAATATATAAGGGTTATTAAAAAAAATCACTTAGGTTGATTTTAAATGTTTTTTTCTTGCCAAAAGCGACGCAAAAAATTAGAAAATTGTATTAGAACTTTGCTTAAAAAAATGCATAATAACTACAGGCTGCATCAAGGTTTTGCAACAGCAAGGGGCGTTTCCGAAAACTTGATTTTTAGACCGTAAGTCTATTTTTCGTCATTAGCCGGGCTGATAAGTTTTAAAATAGGGGGTAAATTTCTTGAAGAGATAAGAAAGATGGCGCATAATGACAGAAAAATAATCGACAGAAATAATATATAAGATAAGATATTGAAGAGAAGTGTTTTTATTTTTGAAAATTTGTACAATTTGTTATCGCAGGCTGCTTAAACCGTTATGGCTTAGATCGCAGCACTTGTTCATCATTTAACAGCGCGGTTAAAATACAAAATATTTTGAACTAAGTTCTTTTTTAAGCGTAGCTTTTCGAGTATAGTAAAACTGTGATAGGCTATTTGTTTTTTTTTTTTTTGTTTTTTTTTGCAAAAAGAAGAAAAAATACAAATTTTACCCTTCAAATTGAAGTAGTAATTTTTTTATTTGCACAAAGAGAGAGAGTGTTGAAAAACTCATTAGGAGAATCTGTATTTCAATGTACGATTTTATTATTTTTTTTCTGAACAAAAAGCAATTCCATTATAGTCTGAAATCTTAAACCTGATACGTATTTTCGCTTACATTATGCTTTAATTTTCTTACCGGAGGCAAAGCTTAAAAAAAAAAAAAACCCCTTGCTGTTAAGAATCAAGTTATCTCCATGTTGCATCAAGTTTTCATAACAGCAAGGAGCGTTTCCATCTCCTCGATTCTATTCAATTTCCGCATGTTTGTTATTAATTGTTATTAAGTGTTCATGTAATGCGCGATATTTCTCTAATTTTTTGATGCAGATTGTCCAGAAATGGGCCAGAACACTCATTCTCGTGATCCAGGCGAAAGCTCTGCCAATCATGCTATTTAGCTCTGTCGGTCACAGTGCAAGTTAAAGTTATAAATTTAACCGAAAACCTCGTTTTGGTTCTTTAAAACAGGTATTTTTGACAGTAAAAACATTTTTTAGACCGTGGGTCTATTTTTCGTCAGAAGCCTGCATGATAAGCTATAAAATAAGGTGTAAATCAAAGAAATCGATCAAGAATTGAGGAAAATCTCGCGTAGAAACGAAAAACAAGCTACAGAAATAATATGTAAGGATATGATATTGAAGAAAAATGCTTTTATCTTTGAAAAGTTTTACAATTTGTTACCGCAGGCTGCTTAAACCGATATGACTTAGATGGCAGCACGTGTTCATCATTTAACAGCACGGTTAAAATACAAAATAAATTAAACTATGCTCTTTTTCAAGCGTAGCTTTTCTAATGTAGTATAAATGTGACAAGCTATTTTTTTTTTTTTTTTGTTTTTTTTTTTTTTTGCAAAAAGAAGAAAAAATATATATTTTACCCTTCAAATTGAGGTAGTATTTTTTTTATTTGTACAAAGAGCCAGAAACTCATTAGAAGAATATATATTTCAATATACGATTTATTATTTTTTTCCGAACAAAAAACAATTCTATTGTAGTCTAAAATCTTAAACCTGTTACTTATATTTTCGCTTACATTATGCTTTAATTTTCTTACCAGAGCCAAAGCATTAAAAAAAAAAACGTACATTTCAGAAGTAATTTAGCACAAAGTCATATCAAGTTTTCATAACAGCAAGGACGTTTCCTTCTCATTTATTCTATTTCCTCATATTTGTTATTGACTTAAGTAAGTTATGTAATGCGCCATATTTCTTTAATTTTTTGATGCAGATTGTCCGGACGTGGGCCCGAACTCGCACTCTCCCGGTTACGAGAAGAACGCTCTGCCGATCAAGCTATTTAGCTCTGTCGTTCATAGTGCAAGTTAAAGTTATAAGTTTTACCGAAAACCTCATTCTGGTTCTTTAAAACACGTTTTTCGGCTGAAAAAAACAATTTTTAGACCGTGGGTCTATTTTTCGTCAGTAGCCAGCACCATAAGCTTTAAAATAAGGTGTAAATCAAAGAAATCGATCAAGAATTGAGGAAAATCTGGCGTAGAAACCAAAAACAGGCTACAGAAATAATATTTAAGGATTACGCATTACATGTACTCATAACATACACACGTAATAAAATAAATGCAGTGGGAATGCTACTTGGTGTTTCGACTCCTTTATGCAGGCTACAGTTATCATTCGGATAAGTTGACTGTTAATCGAAGAGTGTTCTTCCTTTTTTTTAAAGCTTTGACTACATCCAGATCGCTCAGCATAATGTAAGCATAAAAAAGTATTAGATTTACCTAAAAGAAATCTTTTTTGAGCAGAAAAACATTTTCATTGTATGCTGAAATGTAGATGTTTCTAATAGCAGTTTTCAACCTTTTGTACAAATGAAAAAAAAATACTACGCCAAATTAAAACTACGAGTTTCACCCACTAAACATTTAATTTTTTATTCGCGCGAATACGATATAAAGCATTAAAATTATTATCAACTTTACTAGCAAGAAATCATTTTCTACTCCTCTGCTTTCTGCTGAAAAAAAAAGCATTTTGTCTACGTTCGAAAAATTACACTTAAAAAACAATCTGTTCAACTGGTTTTGGTTTTGAATTTTAAGTGTTCGAATAAAGGAGAAACATGTGCGGGCATTTAAGTCGTAACGGTTAAAGCAACCTTCTATGTGAAATAGTTCAATATTCAAAGATAAAAACACTTATTTTCAATCTAATTTATTACTTCTCTAGAATGTTTATTTCAATCGATACGTGAGATATTCGTCATTCTTTAATCAAATTCCATGCATTACGAATAATTTTAAATCGTATCATGCTGGTTAATGACAAAATATAGAAGCATGATCTTAGTATTATTATTTTTTCTGGCAAAAAGCCTTTTTGCTGTTTTTTACTACGCATTCCTTCAATGAATAGCTTTCGAAAAGGAAGGCGCAATTGCTAGGTTTGTTGGGGTGTCGGGCTGTTAATCAGAATGGCTCCAATTTGAATCCGTGCCAATAAATATCTCTTTAATGTTTCTTTTTTTCCTGTCAGATGATCACATGGGCAGCACTGTATTTGCCACAACCTGTTTTTTTCACATGCACAAATATTGCTTTTTCACGAGTCACTACCCAGCCTCTTTTAATGACATTTATGTTTGCATTGAAAATATGTACGACCAAAAGGTGAGCGATGATCAAATTATCACAACGTTGTATTTAACGAGGTTTTGTTACTGATGTCTTTAAATTACATGTCTTCTCTTCTGCGCTTACTTTTTTTCGGTTCTTCTTCATAATGTTCTTTCTTTGAAATTTTTAAAGAGCGAAATGCCTTACGAAACGATTCGAAGCACAGTGCGGAGTTCCGCACGGGTCGACTAGTTTTAATGAAATCTGCATTTAGAATAATTAGGAAAAACCAGAGTTTAATACCTCATCCAAACCGATGTTTCCAATTTAAAAAGAAAAAAATAAAGACAAAATGTGATTGACAAAAAAATTAAAACAATAAATTTCTTTTCTAGTAGGGCTAATAAATGGTGTAAGAGACTAAAGCGGTCAGCCGGTATCGAACCTACGACCTTCCGGTTGCAGGATGACGCCTTACCGATTGAGCCGTCCGGGCTTCGTCCGACTCCGTATTAAAAATTATAAATACAAAAAATTCACCTTCCTTATGACTGGTTTAATTTTAATGAAAGTGCATTTAGAATAATTTGGAAAAACCAGAGTTTAATGCCTCATCCAAGCCGATGTTTCCGTTGAAAAGAAAAAAATAAAGTCAAAATGTGATTGACAGAAAAATAAAACAATACATTTCTTTTCTAGTAGGGCTAACAAACGATGTAAGAGACTAAAGCAGTCAGCCGGTATCGAACCTGCGAACTTCTGGTTGCAGGATGACGTTTTACCGATTGAGCCGTCCGGGCTTGGTCATGCTCCGTATTAAAAATTATAAATACAAAAAATTCACCTTCCTTATGACTGGTTTAATTTTAATGAAAACTGCATTTAGAATAATTTGGAAAAACCAGAGTTTAATGCCTCATCCAAGCCGATGTTTCCGTTGAAAAGAAAAAAATAGAGACAAAATGTGATTGACAAAAAAATAAAACAATAAATTTCTTTTCTAGTAGGGCTAATAAATGGTGTAAGAGACTAAAGCGGTCAGCCGGTATCGAACCCGCGACCTTCCGCTTGTAGGATGACGCCTTACCGATTGAGCCGTCCGGACTTCGTCATGCTATGTATTAAAAATTATAAATACAAGAAATTCACCTTCCTTATGACTGGTTTAATTTTAATGAAAACTGCATTTAGAATAATTTTGAAAAACCAGAGTTTAATGCCTCATCCAAGCCGATGTTTCCGTTGAAAAGAAAAAAATAAAGACAAAATGTGATTGGCAAAAAAATAGAACAATAAATTTCTTTTCCAGTAGGGGTAATGAATAGTGTAAGAGACAAAAGCAGTCAGCCGGTATCGAACCTGTGACCTTCCAGGTGCAGGATGACGCCTTACCGATTGAGCCGTCCGGGCTTCGTCAGCCTCCGTATTAAAAATTAGAAATACAAAAAATGCACCTTCCTTTTTACTGGTTTAATTTTAATGAAAACTGCATTTGGAATAATAGGGAAAAACCAGAGTTTAATGCCTCATCCAAGCCGATGTTTCACGTTGAAAAGAAAAAAATAATGACAAAATGTGATTGAAAAAAAATAAAACAATAAATTTCTTTTCTAGTAGGACTAATAAATGGTTTAAGAGACAAAAGCAGCCAGCCGGCATCGAACCTGCGACCTCCCGGTTGCAGGATGACGCCTTACCGATTGAGCCGTCCGGGCTTTGTCAAGCTCCGTATTAAAAATTATAAATACAAAAAATGCACCTTCCTCATGACTGGTTTAATTTTAATGAAAACTGCATTTAGAATAATTAGGAGAAACCAGAGTTTAATGCCTCATCCAAGCCGATGTTTCCCGTTGAAAAGAAAAAAATAAAGACAAAATGTGATTGAAAAAAAAAAATAAAACAATAAATTTCTTTTCTAGTAGGACTAATAAATGGTTTAAGAGACAAAAGCAGCCAGCCGGCATCGAACCTGCGACCTTCCGATTGCAGGATGACGCCTTACCGATTGAGCCGTCCGGGCTTTGTCAAGCTCCGTATTAAAAATTATAAATACAAAAAATGCACCTTCCTAATGACTGGTTTAATTTTAATGAAAACTGCATTTAGAATAATTAGGAGAAACCAGAGTTTAATGCCTCATCCAAGCCGATGTTTCCCGTTGAAAAGAAAAAAATAAAGACAAAATGTGATTGAAAAAAAAAATAAAATTCTTTTCTAGTAGGGCTAATAAATGGTGTAAGAGACTAAAGCAGTCAGCCAGTATCGAACCTGCGACCTTCCGGTTGCACGATGATGCCTTACCGATTGAGCCGTCCGGGCTTCGTCAGGCTCTGTATTAAAAATTATAAATATAAAAAATACACCTTCCTAATGACTGGTTTAATTTTAATGAAAACTGCATTTAGAATAATTATTAAAAACCTGAGTTTAATACCTCATCCAAGACGATGTTTCCCGTTGATAAGAAAAAATAGAGACAAAATGTGATTGACAAAAAAATAAAACAATAAATTTCTTTTCTAGTAGGGCTAATAAATGGTGCGAGAGACTAAAGCGGTCAGCCGGTATAGAACCTGCGACCTCCCGGTTGCAGGATGACGCCTTACCGATTGAGCCGCCCGGGCTTCGTCATGCTCCGTATTAAAAATTATAAATACAAAAAATGCACCTTCCTTATGACTGGTTTAATTTTAATGAAATCTGCATTTAGAATAATTAGGAAAAACCAGAGTTTAATACCTCATCCAAACCGATGTTTCCAATTTAAAAAGAAAAAAATAAAGACAAAATGTGATTGACAGAAAAATAAAACAATACATTTCTTTTCTAGTAGGGCTAACAAACGATGTAAGAGACTAAAGCAGTCAGCCGGTATCGAACCTGCGAACTTCTGGTTCCAGGATGACGTTTTACCGATTGAGCTACACCACTCTGACTATAATTACAGCTGTGTTCCAAACTTGTTGGCCGTCGTGATACCCACTAGACAGTCGAATATTCTGAGACTCGGGGTCGACCCCCCTCCTCCCACGACCCCCCTCCTTATACGAATTGTAATTAAGAATTGAAAGCATATTTCAGTCTTAAAACTACTTTTTGCTCATTTCGTTCAGTTCTAAGTGTTTCTGCATTCATAGAATTTAAACACAAGTTTCAACTTTTACTTCAAATCTTCAGTTCTCATCCGCCAGATATCAGAAAAATGATCACCGGTGGCGAAACCATTTTCTCTAATTGCAGCAGAACTGATATTCGGTAATTTACTTGGTCATTCAATTTGGATTCAGTAATCAAAATTAATTGTAAACAGGTCTTTCTGTAAATACCAAATAACATGACATTGAATATTTTTTAAATACATCGTTAGTAATTATTCAGTGCCCGTTAGAAATTTTTTGTATGTCCTTATTAATCCTGAATTGACTTGGAAATATTTTCCAACATCTTTATCTGTAGGGGAGAGTTAGAAGAAATGACACTGCTGCATTCATGCCGAAATAAAATGTGAATTTTTTTTTCAAGCTCTTCCAGTTAAAGTAGCAGCTTCAGGCTTTCGCTGCTACAGTTATTGGATAAGCTGGTAAAGCTATTGCACATTTTGTTTTGGATTGTCACATTCTTCCCGACTCTCATCTTTGATCTTTTCCCCAATCGATCTTTTAATATGGGTTCTGAATTTCTAATGAAAGAAATGGCATAACATGTAATGATTTTTTAATTGTAAGATTGAAAGACATATTCAACTCTAACAGAGTTCAATAGAATCAAATACTATTACTGATATCTGTCAAACCAATAGCGCAGACAGAAATTTCCTTCATTCCACCTAGAAGTAAAACTCTCTGAACGCTACTGGTAAAAGGATTTCCATTGAATGGAACACAATCGAGAAAATGACCCTTACATACAGGAACTGAATTACACAATGGTACTAAACATTTAAACGATTGATGTTGCATTTTTCCTAATCTGTGAAAATTTTATATTCGCACAATGTAAATACATCAATTCTTATAGTGAACTTAAAGATACCCAGTAGCATTGGTTTTGTTGTTTTATTAAGAGCCAGTTTTTATAAGAGTCGGGCAGCTCAGGTACATGACATTTTTGATTACGCTAAAATTTTACAGTGGATTTTTCGAATGGTTTTAGAAGACACGCATTTTTTTTCTTCCAAAAAAAATTTTTGTGACCCACAGAAATTCCGAAAGTTGGTCCCGACTTAGGTTTTTCTCAAATCGACTATTTTTAATATTCAATTATCTCTGTGCATTGAGCATCAGCAAAAGTAATCTTTGTGATTACGACATGATATTTAGTGCGTCAAATTAAATATATCGTAAATTTTCTGGCTGACCTTCAGTGGACCCTGGCTGGGGTAGTTAAACTGTGCCGAAGAAAGTGAAAATGTGACATGTTTGACCCCTCCTGGTTCCATGCACGGAGGTTCCACCATGATTTTTGTATGTAATTTGTGCAATACTATGTGTAAATTATTCAATCCTATCATTAGTTGCATGTCTCACCCTCAGCGCTGTCAAAAATTGGCGGTTTTTGTATCGAAAATGCTAAAAAGTGCAGTTTTCATGAGCCTTGATCTTAGTGACAGAGGGTCAGTGTAGAACTGGATACCTACCTGACTTTCAAATGAGAGTAGGTGTATTTTCGCAAACAAGTGACAGAAGTATGGGCAATTGTTCTGAAGGCTCATAAAATGCACTTCAATATGAGGAAATTGCATACGAGTTAACGACGCTTTTAGTTAGTTGTAATAAGGTTATATGCTTTGTCTTGCATTTTATTGTCCCACTAGTCAATTAAGCAATTGTACCCTTGTTTTATAATGTCATAATATTGCTCTCATCATAAGTAATAAAATATGACTTTGAAATTGTTTGCTATCATGATAATTTAGTGCAGATAAAATAATTTTTGTCACTATTATGTACAACCTAAAATATTATAAAATAAGTAATTATCAAACGGGGAAAAAAGCTATCTGAATTAAAATATTTAAAAATATGTCTAAAACACCTTCAAAAAATGTGATACAAATAACTTATGTTTTTACCGCAATAAAAACAGTTTCTTTTTTTTTTAAACTTTGCTTTCAGTTATAATACTATAAAGTATGCGACTAAGCATAATCAGTCTATTTGCAAGTCTATAACTCTTTTATGGTAAGTTTTGATCATACTAGTTTTTCAAATAGTATCTGGAAGTCCCCGGGGGAAAGTTTAAACCCGAATATGTTCATTGAACTGAACTGAATGGTTCATTTTACTGTTTTAAAATACGTAATGTGTTCTCGAAAAGAATTTGCCCATAGTTCTGTCACTTGAGAAAATATGCATACTCTAGCTTGAAATGCAGGTATCCAGTTCTACATTGAGCCTCAGTGCACTGAAATAAAGACTTGTAAAAACTGCACTTTTTAGCATATTTCGATAGAGAAACCACCAATTTTCGTCATCGCAGAGGTTGAGCCAAGCAACCAATGAGGGTATTGAATAATTTATATATATTTCACACAAATTAAGTCCAAAAACCATGGTGGAGCCTCAGTGCATGGAACAAAGAGGCCTCCAACATCTCACATTTTCACTTTCTTCGGCCCAGTTCAGCCTCCCCTGTCAGGGTCCAATGAAGGTCAGCCACAAAATTTACGATATATTTCAATTTAGGTACTAAACGTCATATTGTCAACACAAGATTTTTTTGGCGGATGTTCAGTACACAGAAATACAGTCTACTCCCGCTGCAGCGCGATTTGAATTACGCGAAAATGCTATAACGCGAATTCTTCACAAGTAACGAATTTTAGAGCTAACGCAATTCCTCGGCAACAACACGATTTTTTTTTTGGTAGGAAGCATCGAGTTTATTATTGGCTACTAAATATTGATTTCGTGAATGTCATTGCATCCCTTTATCATCACTGACAGCGAAAGTTCTAATGATTCTACGCATCGCGTTGTTGGTGCATCAAATATCCACTCGGTATCTTTCATTTATTTTTTTTTCATTCTAATTTTGAAAGTTGATGAAATAGAATGACACCTTAGGGCGCTGTTTCATCCAAAGAATGAAGATGGGAAGAAACTTCAAGTTTTTGTAAAAAAAAGTTTGTCGATGTGCTTGAACAACCACAAAACGTCGACGGTAGCACGACAATAAATATGAGTGAGTCTTCCATACGTACAACTAGAAGTCAAAACAAAAATCCGTAAACGTTCAGAACTTAGTTTCAATATTGAAGCTTGTCGAGTAGTGTCTAAGCAAAGGAAATATGTATTATGAAAATGGAAGCTGCTCTTGATGTACTGTGGATTAGAGATCAGGAAAAGAGGCTGTTGAATAAATGGAAACGTTATAAAAGAAAAGGCAAAGTCATCGTACATAAAAATGTATTCAAAAATAATAACGATCTGATCATGGAGCATAAATCATCATCTTTATTTTTCAACTCATTAATATTACTGTATCTGCTGTTTAGTACTATTATAGTGCAACATTTTACTATTACTGCACTGTGCGTGCCGTGTTTTCTTTTAGGTTTTCCCCTCGCATTGATCATTCATTTTGTGCATCTTAAAGTATTTTTCGTTGAATAAAACGGCTTTCTATTTTTTGGAAACAGTAAAAGTTCAGTTCTTTATGTAAGAAAATGTAATGTGTAGTTGAAGAATGCTTTAAAGCAGTTTAAGGGGCGTTTAACGGTGCCTAAAAGAAGTTGGTATGTTTTTTAAAAAAAATGCATACGTACATTTTTCTACAACGCGAAATCTCGACTTACGCGAGGAGTCTTGGAACGCATCCCTCGCGTAAGTCGGGGCTCAACTGTAATTGAATTTTAAAAAACACTGATTTGGAAAAACCGCTACGTCGGGCTTTACTTTACGAATTTTTACAGGTCCCCAAAAAGTTTTTTGGAGGAAAAGGAAAGAAAAAAAAACGCGTTTTCTAAAATCTTTAGAAGAATCCACCATAAAAATTTGAGCGAAATCAAAAAATGGTGTATATCCGAACACCCCATTTGTGTCCGGTTCTTATAAAAACTGGCTATTAAAAGTTGACCAGTTGTCGCAGGCCACATTTTATGTTCTCCGGGCCATAGTTTGGAGACTCCTGATGTAGGCGATTAAAATGTAGAACAAACTCTGCAAACCTCAAAAGAACGTTCTCGGTTCAAAAAATCTTTATTAATGAAATTATTGTCAATGACTTAAACGGAATGGAAAATTCAACTAAGTGGTTTATGAAAAACAATTTGACAAATTTTTAATGGGAGGTATAAGGTATCATAATGGTATCAATTTCTGCGTGCTTTAAGAATGGTGATTCAAAACAAAACTATGCACCTGTAGGTCTTCTGAAGAAGCTAAATTTGAGTTGGGAAATGAAAAAGCCCTACCTTCTAATTAAATACTACGAAATCTCATGGGTACTCACACTGTAATTTTTGTTCTTTGACTTCTTAAAAACTGTTTTTAAAAACTGTTTTTTGAACTTTTTCTTTTTTGCCAATGTTAAAGTTGTGATGTCTCGATAACATGAAAAACATTTAATATATTTGTGTTTCAAAATTTATGGAATTTTCGAGTTCTGAATAAATGTTTCATGGTCCTAAAAATGCTAATAGCACCTGTAATTGGCTTTTGAACTGCATTTTAAACAAAACATATTCTTGTGCACACATAAGATGAACATTTTCTACACCCTAACCGCAGTGACGCTGCGTATAGGGACCCTACATATTGATATTTGAAAAAGGACGTAAGGAATTTCTTTACATAGTTAACTGTTGGTTTCTTTTTTGCAGTTTTCATGTTTGATGAAAAGTGTATTAATTACAGTCTGAGTAAAAAATTTAGTGCCAGTGAACTTTTTTGAGAAATTGGACACACCTTAAACTTACCAAGAAACATCACGATCAAGGAAATTCAAAAAAAAATTCCAAATTGGTGGCATTCGAAAGAGCATTGGACAACATGTTTATGGCACTGAAACTACGTACCCACGTGACCACGTTATCGAAATATGTCTTAAAAATTGCCGAAATTTTTAGTAAAGTCGCCAAACTTAGCGAGTTTTGTTCAGAAATGGAAGGTACGGCGCGAATTCAACATCTGCATCTGACAAGACATTTCACTTCCATATTTGGTCACCACCAAAGCGCGTGAGAAATATCGTATTAATTCTTTTCTCGGGGTGACTACTATGGCGCGGGGTGTCGTGGCACAGACTGCGGCATTGAAATTTTTAGGGGCTTGTGTTTCGGGATATTAACGTGCAACTGTATAGGGGAAAACGCCACAGCCCGAAATATTTGTTTTATTTTATTGTAAAAACAATGGAATTTTTTGTTATTCTTAAGACTGTTAAAAAACTGATGTTTAAAACTTTTATGCTTCTGCGGCTGAAATATTTCCACTGAAAGAGTTTGTTCGATGATGAAACTGTTTTGAAAAAAATATGGTAACCGTAGAGAAACGGTAAACACACTTTAAAGTCTTTTTTTTTTTTTTTTTGAAAAGTCGTAAATCTGAAGTCTTCAACAGTATCTAAATACGAAGAAAACGACATTTTTAAAGATTTCAAACCATGTTCTCAAATTAAAAAAAATGATTTTTGTCAGTTATTTTCAGTGTGTTTTTCGTTATGTGTATCGTTTTCAAGTTATGTGTAAACCCTCAAACAAGTCAAATAAAAAAAAACTGTATTAATTTTTATTTTGCTCTAATTTGAATTCCCTTTTAATGTGAAACATAATTGGTAAAAGTGACTTCAGTATTTTTAAAAATGACTAAATAACATGCAATATAATGTGCATTTACGTTATAGCGACTTTCAGTTGCAGTTTTGCTGTGCAAACATTTTTTTGTTTTGTTTTTTTAATTATTATTTTTTCGATTTTAAATTAAACATTTTCGCTAGCAGTGGTCAGACAAAACTTCATGAATGATAATAACTTTTGAAAAAACAAATAAGAGCTGGGATACTACAATCCATGATCATGTTCTTTCAACATCAAAAACTATCCATTTTATTTTCAATATATAAGCTTTAATAAGCATGTTTTTTTTTACTTATTCATATTAATTCTCGTACATAATTATTAATTACTTAAACATTTCATTACAAGAGTACAAACTTAAATTAGTTAAGTAAAACACACTTGAAATGCACTTAAATTCTGAAATGCATTATTATCACGATTACAAAGTTAAATCCTACGTTCAATTTCGTTATAAAGTTGTAGCTCCTCTGGATAAAGCTCTCTAGTTTCCATTTCACAAGCTTCATAGTTACTTTTTAATTTTACCCACACAAGTAAAGGGTTAATTCGAAACATCGTTTACGCGCTTTGCAGATGACCAGAAATGGAAATGAGTCTTGCTAGACGCAGGCGATGAAATCACGTGGTATTTTCCATTTCTTGCCAAGTCTTTAAATTTGGCGAATTTTCCTAAGATTTCGACAGACTTTGACCCCCCCCCCCCATATCTCAAAAACAAAAGGACGAGGGCACAAAATTTTTGGGTCAATTTTTTTTCTAAAGATACTCTTTCGAATGCGACCATTTTTAACTTTTTTCATGATTACTGAACTCTTGATGTTTCCTGGTTAGGATTGAAAAAAAAGAAAAATGAGTGATAATTATTAAGCTTAAATATAATTAAAAAATACAAAAAAATAGTTTCATTAACAGAAAATATTGCAGATCAATATATGAACCAAAGTAAAATCTTTAAGGCCACCATGGAAAAAAAGCATGAGGACAAAAAAAATCAAACATTCATTAGCTTATGTAGGAGCCATTTCTCCAAATTACTTCAAATATTCCTGTTTTCATGTATGAACCTAGTTTTTGACAAAGTTCGGATGTACCATTCATCTTTGATAGTAGATTTCAGGTTTGCTACGTCACCCAATAATTTCTCTATTCGGTTGAAATCTGCAGACTTAGCTGCTCCTTTGAACATTGTTGACTTGAAGCCAGTTTTTTGTACTGTTTCTTGAATGGATAGGTGCATTGTCTTGCACCTATCCATTCCATCCCATTGGTTATACTTACAATTTTCTTCAGTAGTAAATTCAGCATTTGGTAATTTATGAGTTACGAGGACTTTTGATATGCGTGTGAATTCATTTTATCCGAAACAAGCGCAATTGAGCCCATGCCATTGTACGCAAAACACCCCCAAGTCATGACAGAGCCTCCACAACCGCGCTTGGAGATGATTTCTTTTAGTAACTCATGGCAATAGTACTTACATCCGTGTGGTCCATCCAAATTCCAGTTCTTTTCATCAGAAAAAAGTATTTATATCCGTCGAATATCCCAGGTCATGACTTTCTGGCTGAAGTTCAAACGCTCTATTTTGTGTCTATTCAGTAACTGAGGCTCACGCAACTGTGCTGCATAAATTAAACTTACACATCTTCCAATAGTCCTATCGTTTTTTGACAAATATTTAAGCCTTTTGCCCGAATAATTTTCATTGTTGAGCACTTTCCAGAAGTGTAAGTCTGCAATTCTTTTATCACGCGAGGAAAGCTCAAGGTTTTCTACCCGTGTGTTTTTTTTTTGCCTGTATTGTCTTTCAATCTTAATAAAGTATTAAACAGTCTTCGATTTTCCTACTTTTTTCGCAAAAGTACGACGACTCACCCCCCGTGAATAACAATTAGCTTCAATCTGCTCTCTTTCACGATCAATTAACTTTAACTTTCGACATCTTCACAAAGAGCACCAACACGTCTAAGAAATTAATGAAACAACGAAAAGTTAGATGGTTTTCACAATCTTATTAACTGCTGTGTAAGAAATACTGGTGGCCTTAAAGTTGTTACTCAGGCTGTAAAACTAACTTTGAATATAGCTCTGTATTTCTGGTAATAACATACTTAAAAAAAAACTTGTCTGTTGCTTTCTTTCTTACAAATGAACATTAATAATTAATAATTCAGTAATATTAAAATTCCTATTTCTCGTTTTCTTGATTTTTTTTATTGGCCTTAAAGTTTTTATTCAGGCTTTATTTGTGGTCTTCACAACTATTGCATTCCGTTTTTATGCTTAAAGGTTTTGTATATATGAAATATGAGTAAGTGAAATGCGGTAAAGCTTTGTTTTTTCAAATTATTGGAAAAAATATGTAAATTTGTAGATACATGCACTGAATATTGCAATTAAATCATTAAATACTATTAGTTATCATCACGCGCACAGTAAAATGGTTGAAAATTCTGCCAATGCAGACAGTCAAGTGTAACGCACTGGAAGCAAGTTAATTTGCTCATGTATTATCTTTATTTCTGTTTTTTGGTCAAAATAAAGGAAAACGATCTGGGAAATTTCTACTGCATGTTACAAATGGCCTAATTGAGGCATGTAAGTAAACCAAAATTGTTAGTCATTTCAGGTAGGTGACGGTAAACTCGAATTTTTAGTTGCTATAGTTCCACAGGTTCTCACATGTGATGACCTTTAGTAATGTCTTTAATGTATATATACATAATGTATATGCATGACTCATTCTAATTCGGCAACTTTAAGTATCTTTTTTGTATAGTACAAGTAATGACTTTTCCAAGCAGGGATATACTTTTTAAACGGTGTTGACATAGTTGACTTTTTAAACATTTGTTTTTGACAAAATGTCTTTATAATGCACAAACAATTCTTTCTTGTCGTATGTGAGTGCAAAGATAATCTTTATTTTATTTGAAGTGAAAGTTTTCTATCATATCATGCATCGCAAGAAACTCATAACTAAATTTACTTCAACAGATCCGCAAGCCTACCAGGCACCTTCCACTCCTCCTCCTGCTGTTGATCCTGACGTTGTTAGAATCAGGAACAGGAGGCAAAGGGCCAGGAACGCCGCTCGTCGAAGAAGTGACGAGCGGTTGGAGCTGTTGAAGGCAGCTACGGATGAAGCCCAGGTGGTGACGACGGAAGTCAGGTCGGCAACCACCGAAGCAAGAGAGATGAAGGGGGAACTCGTCCAGGCTACCGCAGATGGCCTGGTGGCCAAATCTCAGATGGAAGCAGCATCATCTGATTTGAGTGTTCTGCTGGATCGTATTCCAGTATCGAGGGAGCAGGTCACGGAGTCGGCCCCCTATGTAGATCCAACTCCTCCGGGAGCAGGAAACATAGATACCACCAGACGGCGACTGCAATTCTCTTCAGCAGTCCCTTCGAGTGGCTCCCTCGACCCCTCTGATACAGACTCCACACCAGTCTGCTTATCGTTCATTGGACCTGCTTTGCCCACCTACACCACCACCACCACCTCCGCTGCTGCCGCTCCGGTGCTTTCCACCAGCGGTTCAATAGATCCGTCTGACACGGATTCGACTCCAACCACCAGCTCTTCCTTTGCACCCGTCTCGACCATAGCAGCATCTACCACTGCAGCTCCTTTGATGTCCACCAGTCTCTCTGTCGTGTTGCCAAACAGGGATTCCACTCCAATAGCCAGCAGCTCATCGGCTTCGAGTCTTCTGCTATCGTCGCCAAAAAAAGTCGGCGCTGGTTCCCAAGGTATGCCCCTTCCCTTATTTTTCAAACAATCTCTCTTAAGTCCCACCCACATTACTTCAGTACCGACTTATTCTACCCAAATTCTACGATGTCTGTATTTTTGATATTTTTTTTGACGCGAAAGGATAATTTTTCTCGACCGACCATAATACAATGAGTTTTTAATTGACCGAGTCGGTAGGGATATTTCAAATGCAATTTCCGCCTGAATTTCTGAAAAAATGACCATTCTATTCAGCGACTGTTGAACTGAGAAAGTTTCCTGTAAAGTGAATGTTATAAATAATTCAATTTTTCGTAGTATTTCTGCATCATACAGTAATATCTTGAAAAACTATTAAATATTTACTCGTATATCTGCCGAAATGTATTTTTTTTTTTTTTTTGAGGCTACAATACACTCGTAAAAATAGTGATTGAATTACTATTGTTTTATTGTTATTACTATTGTAAAACTTTAAATAGCTTGTTCCGTCGATCAGAGTTTTATTTATGATACCTTTTGTTCCGCCCCGTTGCTTTTGTTGGATGTCCTTACATTCATAAGATCAAATCTTTCCTTTTCTGTTTAAATTTTATGTTAATTTCTCCGAAACTCGCGCCAACCATGTTTAACGATTTTTGCTAGTTTTAATATTCTTGGTCAGATTTTCCCTTTACGATACTTGTGTACTTAGTTCTTAATTTATTCTGTGTCTGGAATGAAGATGCAAACTAGAGTAAGCAATAATTAACGAAAACTTCAAAGCTGCTATAGTAGCGGCACATTTTTCATTCCGGCTTGGACCTTCGTAATATCGTGCCTAATTAACATCATGAAACACATTAAAGAGTTCCGTACTGATGAAAGCAAGCCGCGTCTCGATCGCCGTAGTGTTTTAAAGCAATTTCCATATATATATATATATATATATATATATATATATATATATATATATATATAAAATTGAAGAGGCAAAACACAAGAACATAAAAATGAAAAAAACCTTTTGTATTTATTCTTTCATATTTTCATAGAATACGTATATCATGTTGTATATGTATATATATAATATGACTAAAAGTATTGTTACACTTTCTGAAATTCACATTTTTACGGATTTCTCGAGAAATAAAAGATCAATTGCTCAGTAATTTTTTTTAAATAAAAAGTGTACTCTTTTTCCAATAACAATTAAGTTTGCTATTTATTTAGGGGACCAGCAACAAAATGAGGAAACAAAAAAAGGTTTATGTTCATTTTTCATTGTAAATAGCTGTGAATGGGCTATACATTTCAGAAAGAAGATAAAAATATATCAAATTAATTTTTACATTCTCGTGAAAGCATCTTTTATACCCACGGATACAGAAATATTTCTTTCATAAATACAAATTTTTTTTGCAGCTTTTCGGCTCATATCACGCAGTTTTTCGATAAGTTAAAATTAGACGTTAAAATATTGAAATTTTAATGAAAAACAAACGTTTAAAGCAGTTAACTTTTCCCTGCGCATGCGCGAAAGATAGCAATTTAAGACGTTTACAATCCAAAGCTCAGATATTTCCTACAACTCTTTAAAAAAATTCCACCTTAATACCTCATAAATTCAAACAGTTATCGGCGGTCTAATGAGTCAAATTTCTATAATTCTTGGATAGCGACGAATGGTAAGGGGTCGTTCGCAAACTGGCAACACTTTACTGCTATCGTTGCAGAGTGTTTCATGATAAGAACAAATTATTTGTGAACGAACCCTCACTATTCATCGTTCAGCCAGGGATTATTTAAATTCGGCTCATTAGATCGCTGATACCTTTTTAGATTTCAATGATATGAAGGTGGATTTTTTTCCTTGATGTAGGATGTATCTGGGCTTCCGATAATGAAGGTTATAAATTGCTATCTTTCGCGCATGCGCAGTTAAAAATTAATTGCTTTAAAAGTTAAGGTTTCATTACATTTTCAATATTTTAACTTCAAATATAATTTTGTTTCTCTAATATGCTGTAAACATTCTAAGTTTAGTAACGTTCGACGGAAAACTGTGCTTGACATGAGCCAAGAACTTTCAAAAAATATTTGCATTTTTGAAAGAAACGCTTATATCTCCGTGAGTATAAGAGATACTTTAACGAAAATATAAAAATAAATTCTAGATAGGTTTTAACTCATTCTTGAAATTTATAGATTATTCCCAGCTGTTTCCAATGAAAAAATAATCACCCCCCCTTTTTTTTTGTTACCTCAATTTGTTGCTCGTGCCCTAAATGAATAACAGACTTAATTTTTAATGGGAAAATGACACTTAGAGTATACCTTTTATGAGAAAAACAAGTTAGAGCAATTGGGTTTTTATTTCTCGAGAAATCCGTAAAAATGTGATTTTTTGAAAGTGTCCCAATGCTTTTGTTCATATAGTGTGTATTAGCGAATGATCGAGGAACGCTCCTAAAGTCATTAACAATGAAATTCGTACCATAGCATGATCATTTGATAATATTTTTCGGTGATGTTTGATATGCATGGAAAGGCTTCATTGTGACAAGGCTGAACTGGCTCCGGTCACTTAAATGTTTTATTGGTGAGAAGAAAGGAGAAAGTGGTCAACTATTAACTCTATTTACTGGAGTTTAGGGTTAATCCACTCGAGTTAAGTACTTAAAATTTTAGTGCTTAAAATTTCAACAATCAAAGTATCGCCAAATAAAAGGCAATTGCTTCGTTAAAATGAAGAGTAGAAGCAATTTTCATTCGTCATACCTTGACGGGCGACTTTCTAGCAATTAAGTATTATTCCATCGAAGTAGATGTCGCTCGAAAACAGGACAGCACTTAAATTTGGAGGTAGGGTATTTAAACAAAAAAAAAAAAGAGTTGATTCTTCAAGTCTTACTCCCTCTTATATTTTTCCTTTAAGGTCAAAATAATTGCTAAAAACGATTCATATAATTTAAACAAAGGCATCCCGTGCCGACTTGCACCTGACGAAAGTGTGAATTAGTACTCTGTACATGGCCGAATCTTTTTCTCTCAAGTCGAAAATTTTGTGTAGTTAAAACATTGCCCCTACAGCCTGATATGTACCACATACATATTTATTCACATTAAAAAAATATTTAGGCGTCCAGCAGAAGCCATAAATTTGTAATTTTCTTCAAAAATTTGATTTTTTTTCTCCGATTTGTTTTAATGTTAGGTACATTTTAAAAAGTTATCTAGCTGAAATATATAAACAGTAAAGACGGTAATAAGCTTTAAATATACGTTTTTACTTTCATGCAATATTAGACTCCCACATAGTACTCTCAAAATGTGGATTTTTCAAGTTGAAGTTAAATATTTCATTTTAAATGCATTATTCTTTTAGTATTCATTTGGAAGTTTTGATTTGAAAATGCGTGTGCTAATTTTTGAACTTGATATTTTATTGAAATCTATTCGGTAATTTTTTAGGATAAATTAAAAATATAAATTTTTGAAAAATATATAAATAAAATTTTAGGCTTTCTGGTAGACAAATATTTTTGTGGTACATGTATAGGGGCAACTTTTTATCAAAAAAAATATATATATATATATATTCGGCCTATTTTACACAGGGCAGGATCACACTTTCAGACACGGGTTGCCGTTGTGCAAATTACTTGAAACTTTTTTTTGAACGGTCTTGACCTAAAAGGGAAAAAATTAGAGGGTGTGCGAATTGAAAAGTAGACTTGCGATTTTTTGGGGGGGGGGGGGGGAGGGGGGGCGTGGCACCCTAAGGTTCACACGTGGAGGCCAACTTTTGTGATTGACATTTGATAGGTTAACTATAATTGGCGGTAACATTTTTGATGTACTGATAGATACAAAAGGGAAAACGCGATTTAAATAACAATGGAAAGGGGCCGTGAAATATTTATACGAGGAAATGAAACTCCGAAAAGTAATATTTCATGCTGATAATATGATGCTATTGTTTCAAATACTTTGAAGCATTCAATATACGTTTTGGGATAACAATTGCTACCGTAAAGTCTTGAAACGAGTGTGCGGATCGGAAACCAATTTTATTCATTTCTACTGCTTCTTCATTTAAAAAATCTCATGTATTTTTTTCCCCTCCAGCAGGTGGTTCTGATTCCCCACGCAGGTCACCAAGACTCAAAGAAAAAGCGGCTAAGTCGCCTCCAGTGACTCCTATAAAATCTCCCACACACAGGAGAAAAAGCCAAGACGTAAGTTGTTTTAACGTACTTGTATTTATTTCGTACTCGTGATCCAATTAGAACTTTTGAAGTCTGTAGCATCTCTGGCTTATTACGACCACCTGCAGGAATATGTAAGGCTTAAGTAATTCCTTTAGTAAAACATAACCAATTCTTAATTCTGTCCCAAAGATGTATGTACTGTTGCCCCAAATTTGTCTTGTTCTGGTTTGTCTTGAGTAAATCCCAAAATGCAGTTTCTTGTAAATAAGCTTTTTACATTCTAAGCAGTATACGAAGGCACCAAATAAGTGATTAAGCTTTTCAGTATACATATTAAGTATAAATGAACGCAGTCACGAGCCAATATTTAAATTTTCAGCTTTCAGTTCGGATTGCTTCTATATAACTGGGTCTCATTTGCAAATTATAGTAAAAGGAAATAGCTGTTAGCTTGTAGAAGTTAAGTGTTTCGTAAAAGAATAATATAGCACCTTTGTGGTTTTATTCTCAAATCGCTGTAAGTGTATTTTATCTTCCTTTCTGCGGCACTCGGTTAGCAAATTGCTCACAAAGATCTCAGCTAAGAACTTAATGTGGTTTCATTTTCTTCTAAATGACATCTTTGAGCACTATGACTTTGTTAGAGACACCAAGAAAACACATAACTCACACTAGAAATCACAAAGTCACTCGGAAAGGCATAATTTAGTTATTAAGCTTAGTTTTCTGTAATTTTGTTCAGTTATTTTAGGAAAATCGCAAAGGTGTATCCGTAGCTTAAAGCAGCTGAATCTTGTTGCATTTCTATTACTCCTTTCTGCTGTTAAAAAACAGTGATATAATTTTAAAAAAATATTACGTACTATCCGGTATTTGCAACAAATTTTCAGTAGATAAATTTCACGAAGTTTTAAAGAAAATATAAGAATTACCAGCCGTTTAGTAAAATATAAAATTACAGTGAGGTGGATTTAAAATTTGACAGCTACTTTAAAGCAGAAGTTCAGAAACTTCTGCTGTTTCATTAATTGGAATTAATGCGTCCTAAATTAAGAAACACAAGTTTTAAAATTCATGCAATAGGAGGAGAAATTTATGCAGTTTTATTTTTTGACTTCATTTTTTTATATATTAAAGTAGGTCTCGAAAACTTCATGCCTTCTAAAATGTTTTGTTTGCTCTGTATAATTTCCTAAAGTTTTGAGGTTTTGCAGCACCGTTTTGGCAAAACGGCTAAAAGGGAAATAAATTACAGAGCGCTATTAATTTTCTTCAGCACTGCACTTAATGCTGAGCTCTCTTATTAGCTAACTTTGAATGTGGATTATAAGTATACGTGTGCAGCTTTTGGTGGTCTTCTCGATATTTAGGGGTTATTCTGCCTTTGTGCACCCCCTAAATATCCCAAATGTATTAATCATTATTTGTCGTATCTCAAATTTTGAATAAATGATCCTCTGAAGCAAAACAGGATTTGTTATTGCTCTAGTAGTGTTTTGATCTTTATTATATATGCAACATCACAGTAGATAGATACTATGTTTCTAGAGTGGTGTTGATCTTTAACGGGTCAAGTAAAGATAAATGTGACTTTTAATAAGAGTTATAAGAGTTTATTATGAAATGTAAATTAGCCAAGGAAACATTTAAGGTTTAAAAGGTTCTAATCAAATTAGCTCTCAAATGAATCCTAGATTGGAAAAAGTTTTAGTTTTTAGTACCAAGGAAATTTTAGCTAAGAAAATTTTAGTAAGTCAAGGAAAAATTGTTTTTTAGTGCCAAATGTATAAAATTTTATGCGCATTCAGAATTTCTTTTTTTAACCGACTTCAAAGAATTACGTTCTCAGTTCGTCGGAATCTGTGTCTCTCCGATAACTTGAACACGCATAGACCAATTTGGAAAATTCTTTTATTTTCTGAAAGGCGTACTTCAAAGGTGATCCCTTGGTCATCAAGTCACTATCTGAAGATAGGATTTTTGAAAAATCAACGGAACTCTTCAAAATTCTATGGCAAAGTTAAAGCGATTTCTGTTTTTTAGTGACTCATGCATTTGCTTTCGGAAAGCATACTTTAAATAAAGTCGAACTGATGATTGACAATTTTCTTAGTAAATAATAATGCATTTGAAACAGCCCTTCAGTATTCAGAAATATCTGAGAACCTCCGCACTATTTCTCCATTTTGCTTAAACAATAGCGGTAATAATTTTTTTATTTCTAGGGAGGCTCGGATAAGGAGGGCTCTCCAAAAAAAAGGAGAAAAACCTAAAGGTTTTTTTTCCAAGGTAAGCTTCCATTCATTTCTTTGTCACTGTTTCGTAAGGAAAACACATTAGTTAAATACATGTCCCGATTGCGACTTGCTAGTTAGAGATTTTAAGATTTAAGTACATAGATATGGTTACTACCCATAAGCTAGTGAAAAATTAATTGGCGATTCACAGCGCACCTCCTTTACAAAAAGTCTCACAAATTACGGGTAATCAATTTTCTACACCATGCATGGATTTTGTATAACGCCTTTTCAATGAAACTCACATAGAAAAAAAAAGAAACTGAGAACCTAGATGTAATTGGGTGAAGGTTTTGTCAAAATTTGGATTATTTTTGAACTGTGGTGTTGTGTTTCTAGTTCATGGGGAATTTTTTTTTACGGTATTAAAAAATAAAAATTGCAATTTTATAGTTGTAATCTTTCCATCATTAATTTTTAACTATGATTTATATATATATTTTTTCACATAAAACGAATACTCTGGTATGACCAGTTATGGTCTCAATTGCTTTGTTATGACACATATTAAACACTTAACAGTCTTGCTAGTTAAATTAATCGGTTTCCAAAACATATTCAAGAGAAAGTATTTAACCGCATTGAAACGCTCTTTTTATTATAAGAAAAGTTTAGCTTACCAATTCCCGAATCATTAAAATTACAAAATCGATACGTGAGAAATCGTCTTTGAAAGATTCATGTAAACAAAAAAGAGTAAAAATGAATAGAACTATTAAGCTGATTTTTTAAAGTTATCGTCAGCCAAATACAGCTTATGTTCTGTCATCAATTAAAAATCACCCACTGAAATTTTTTAAATTAGATACATGCTCTAAAGCTTTACCACGTATAGATGGTGGATGACCATGAAGCAAAAATATTTTGTATCATTTGAAATAAGCAGAATTAGCCAGAAAGCGCAGATTAGTCACAGGCTATCTCGCTTATCCTATCTATTATAAAATAACAAACAACTTACTACTAATGCAACAAATTGTTTCACGTTTAAGATCATCCGCCTTCTATCCGTGGTCAAGCTTTAGATGAAGATATTTTTTTCCCCATGGGTGCATGTCTCGTAATTTCCTTCCGCTATTTTTTAAATGTATATTCTTCTCAAATTCAAAATTATAGAACACTTCCCACGTTTTGGAAAAAAGTTTATTCTATCCAAATATAAGTGCAAGTTAGGTATTTAAATGAACGTGCCACCTTTCTTAGGCCTTAAAGTGTGCATTTCATTTCAAATATACCCAATTAAAAATAATCTCAGACAGAATAATGAAGATTTACATTTAGTCAAAAAGTTAGAATATTCAAATTAAAGGGGGAAAAACACTTTCAAAAGAAAAAATATCAATACTAGAATGCGTCCTTTTTTGCTGAATTCAATGCTTTAACCCTTTCTCACTCGGATTCTATCACATGCTTACATTAATCGCTTCTGACACTGTTTCCATACTCTCTTAAATGCTGTATCGAGCTGAACTTTGTTGGCGGGCACCAGGTCCCGAACCGCTTTCTTTAGATTTGTCGGTACCACAAATTCTTGATCGTATTGAGATTGGTAGATTTGCTTCATCAGTTTAAAACTGAAATTCCTCTTTCTGTTTAAAATCTGAGTCGTTTTAGAGATGTGACACTTGCTGAAAGATAAAATGTCACTAAATTTGTAACTACTGTGCCTCAATTGAAGCATCATGCAATATTATTGATAAACAGCGGATGTCGCGCATTGTTTTAATATATATATATAATTTCCCAATTCCAGCAGCCCTCATGCACGCACAAACTAAGAAGGACGAAAAAGATTTATCACTGAATAAAATATTTTTCCGACCTTGTTGCTCCTCTTAGAGCATCTCTTTGCTCCAGAGAGTTGTGCACGTTTCTGCTTCATGTTTATGTTTGATCTTCGTAGATCCGCAATTTCAACTGCAGTTTATGCAACCGTCCTAGTGTAGTTGGCGTGGATAAGAAACAGTAACTATACATTCTGTCCAACACTTATGGACGTAAGAAGCATTTTCAACGATTATTTTGGACATTTTACTTTAATTTGGGTTCCTTTCTGCCAGGTGTTGTAATTTTTCTACCTCGTTCACTTCAATTACTGTTTAGATGGTCATTCCTCCTATTTTCCTTTAAAATCTTATATACCAGAAATTGAAAAACGTTCATTTGACTTTAAGTTAGAAAACAAACTGTCCAACTAAAGAAATGATACAATATGTAACTTTGTTATTTCTCTATTTATCGTCTCGAAGACCATTTTGAGCAATAAGACCTTTAAAAGAGCGTAAAACTATCCGAGCCCCAACCTCCGTACTTATAACAAAAGTAAGGGTAACAGGTATGCAAATATTTTCGCTACATTTTAAAATTCACATTGAATGAATAAATTATTCTAATCTTTTCACTCATATGAAAAATCTTTTTCCAATGTGTTAGTGATACATCAAGTGTTAAAATAATATATGAAAAGTTGTTTCTATTGATTTACCCATTCATGAATAACGAGATAGTCTTCTTCACTTGCATGCGTTCATTTTTCTCGAATCGGACAAGTTTGTTCAAACAGTTCTAATATTCTATTTTGAATTTCAGTTGTTTTTTTCAAAAACTGAGTTATTAAAGGTTCACATTATGTTTTCGCACTTTTCATAGCGTTGACTTGAGTGGAGTTCGCCTGCAAATGGGGCGTATTGACTGGAGTTCGCCTGGAGCCGGGGCGTATTGACTGGAGTTCGCCTGGAGCCGGGGCGTATTGACTGGAGTTCGCCTGGAGCCGGGGCGTATCGACTGGAGTTCGCCTGGAGCCGGGGCGTATCGACTGGAGTTCGCCTGGAGCCGGGGCGTATCGACTGGAGTTCGCCTGGAGCCGGGGCGTATCGACTGGAGTTCGCCTGGAGCCGGGGCGTATCGACTGGAGTTCGCCTGGAGCCGGGGCGTATCGACTGGAGTTCGCCTGGAGCCGGGGCGTATCGACTGGAGTTCGCCTGGAGCCGGGGCGTATCGACTGGAGTTCGCCTGGAGCCGGGGCGTATCGACTGGAGTTCGCCTGGAGCCGGGGCGTATCGACTGGAGTTCGCCTGGAGCCGGGGCGTATCGACTGGAGTTCGCCTGGAGCCGGGGCGTATCGACTGGAGTTCGCCTGGAGCCGGGGCGTATCGAGTTCGCCTGGAGTTCGCCTGGAGCCTGGAGCCGGGGCGTATCGACTGGAGTTCGCCTGGAGCCGGGGCGTATCGACTGGAGTTCGCCTGGAGCCGGGGCGTATCGACTGGAGTTCGCCTGGAGCCGGGGCGTATCGACTGGAGTTCGCCTGGAGCCGGGGCGTATCGACTGGAGTTCGCCTGGAGCCGGGGCGTATCGACTGGAGTTCGCCTGGAGCCGGGGCGTATCGACTGGAGTTCGCCTGGAGCCGGGGCGTATCGACTGGAGTTCGCCTGGAGCCGGGGCGTATCGACTGGAGTTCGCCTGGAGCCGGGGCGTATCGACTGGAGTTCGCCTGGAGCCGGGGCGTATCGACTGGAGTTCGCCTGGAGCCGGGGCGTATCGACTGGAGTTCGCCTGGAGCCGGGGCGTATCGACTGGAGTTCGCCTGGAGCCGGGGCGTATCGACTGGAGTTCGCCCGGAGCCGGGGCGTATCGACTGGAGTTCGCCTGGAGCCGGGGCGTATCGACTGGAGTTCGCCTGGAGCCGGGGCGTATCGACTGGAGTTCGCCTGGAGCCGGGGCGTATCGACTGGAGTTCGCCTGGAGCCGGGGCGTATCGACTGGAGTTCGCCTGGAGCCGGGGCGTATCGACTGGAGTTCGCCTGGAGCCGGGGCGTATCGACTGGAGTTCGCCTGGAGCCGGGGCGTATCGACTGGAGTTCGCCTGGAGCCGGGGCGTATCGACTGGAGTTCGCCTGGAGCCGGGGCGTATCGACTGGAGTTCGCCTGGACTGGAAGGGGACGCTTTCTAACCACGGTGCAGCGATGTTTATCACAGGTGATGGTAATGATGTATTACCAATAAAATTTTTGTAATTTTTTAAGAATTTTGACAGCCACTACAAAACTTCTAATTCCATAGATGAATATTACTTATGTAGTATATTTTCCTCTTTCAATTTAAATTTATTAAGACTGCCCACTGGAAAGCCACCTTGTAGATCTAGCAGTCTGTATGTGCTGACTCAAAAGGAAGCATTATCGAACATTACAACTTGTGCTTGTGCTTTTGTTCAGATTTTACTTTCAATATAAATATTAAGGAATGAAAATGAGTTAGATT
Source organism: Uloborus diversus (assembly GCF_026930045.1). Lineage (NCBI taxonomy): Eukaryota > Metazoa > Arthropoda > Arachnida > Araneae > Uloboridae > Uloborus > Uloborus diversus. The sequence goes on from NW_026558745.1 coordinate 41,225, forward strand.
GTTTTTCTTGGCATTAAAAACTTAGTTCTTAGCTCATTTCAAAAGTCTAATCAGTTAAGCTATTTTGTTAAAATTCAAAACTTATTTCACTCATATAAGCAGCACTAAACAATTAACCTTTTAAGCAGATTGTTTTAACTTTTTACTTGACACTGAACGAGAATTAAATATTATTGCCTGATTCTGGTATAAAGCTGATATTTATTCCGCTTTGCTCCGAAAACATTATTTTCTTAACAATATTTACCTTACTGTGCAAATTAATTGAAAAAATAGTTTTGTCTGCCTCCAACCAGTTTCAGCAGCATTTTTTCTTTTACAACGCGTTACTGCTCTTGACTAATCCAAACGGATTTGACCACGTGATCATGGCATGTTGAAAAATTTCCGTTCAATTTCTATAAGAAGTGTTTCACTGTGTGAATTGTGTGCTTCCGACGCGTATTTAAGTGATATCCCTCTCATTTAAAAGACGAGAGTTCTTACCGTTCGTCTGTATACACTTATGACTGTGAGGGATTTGGTTGCAAAAGTTGGAGTTGGAGAAATCTAGCATTTTAGGTATATTAATCAACAAAAGTATTTTGTAACTATCCAAAACAGAGGTAAATATGGACGCAAACGCAAAAGACCACACCTCTATCAGAGGAATTTCTTGTATTAAGTAGTAAGATGCATCCTTGCCAAGAAAGTAGAGATTTTCCACATAGAATCATTAGCTATTGGTGCAAGCATGAATTTGTCGGCAGCTCGACAAAAATTTATTGGATCTGAAGGATTTTCAAGAACAGCAATCGAAAAAGCCATTAACACCGCCAATGATGAGAGAACGTTGCGAATGGGTATAAGAATATAAATTGAATTGCGCAAGTCCGATATTCAGTGACAAAACACTTTTTATTGTGCACGACTTTTGAAAACGGTTTATCTGGAAAAGCGATGCAGAACTCATCGAGGAAAAGCATATTGTTCAGACAGTTGAGCACTCGCAAAAGAAACGAATTGGGGTTATCTTACTTCTGGACGACCTAGAATAATTTCTGTAATCCAGCTAAAAACGTTAAAAAAGTAGCATTTAAGGAATATATTTCATTTGTTGAAAAATTTAGATAATAAATTTAAAAACTACACCAATATATTCTCGGAGGCATTTCGGAAATCAAATTATTTGGCTATTCGAAGATGAAATGAGTAACAGGCATCGTAAAAATATAGTTTAAGCAATAGTATCAAAAGAAAAACACTAAAGAAAATATATTTGAGGTGGCATGCAGTATGAAGCAAATTTAAGGTACCTTAATTAAATCATTAGTAAAAAAAAAACTCATGTACACTTTCTCTGTGAAAAAACCTTCTGCATTTCCTGTACTTTTAACTGTTCCGCACATATTATAATAGGTTCGTGGCATCTATTGGCATAAAGCAAACTCCTACAGAATTATGCAGTAATTAAATGTCGGTTTAATTTATATTGATATCTTAAACTGTGTCAAAATTAGCCTGACAGCCAGCATAACTGAGCCACGTGAAAAAATGCGCAGAAAAAAAAAACATGCTGCGGATCAAATGATTTATAAAAAATACAAAATCTCCATTTTTGTAAATAAAATATTAAATGAATGAAAATGATTAATACTCAACGCTGAACCTCAAAGTTCTCAGCTCTATACTATTTATCCAAATATATCCATTACTTGCGTTACACATAGCTACGGTTGATTTTTTCAATGAGTTAAAGTTTTGTAGTCCTAAATGTCCGTTTGGGTGAAGAATTTATCCATAATAGGTTAGCTATAGATAAGGAAGCATGGAATAATGCTCAAAATTAGTCTGAAACCAAAAGTATGTCATATTTTTTGTCATTTCACTGAATATTTCTAAAACTCTTAGATACTAAACAATTCAGCATGTATGGGAAATGAATACCCGATAAATTTCTTTAAAAGATAAATAGGATTTTTATTATTTTCAAATGGACATTCCAAAATAGTTTTTAAACACTAGCAGCGTATTTATTGCGTTTTACAGTTTGTTGTACACAGTTCTGCGAACATTTTTCCTAAAATAAAAAATAAGAAGCTAATTTTATAACATGAACAGCCAACTACAGCAGTTCACTGTCCAACGTTCTACTCGTTTCATTTTGTTGTATCAGTTTGTCTGTTATGCTATTTCATAAATGGGAACTGTTTTCTGAGTCACCCTTCAAGAGGGTATAATATCCAATAAGCTATCCATTTAATCTTTTCCCCATTTCCTTTAAAATGTGTGGGACATGATGTGAAGGCTGCTTTAACCGCTTTGAGGTGTTTTCCGAGCTAATTGGTCAGCAAGTAATTGTATGGTAAAATCTAAAGCAACTAAAATTCTTTAGCTTAAAATAAACGATTACACATAAATTATCGGTTTCTTTTGCTACCGGAACTGACTTTACAACTTACTGAAATGTTGTTTTCTGCTTTTATTTTTCGCTAGTGATGAGTTTTGATTTGAAATTATATTTTGAATTACTGTATAGCACTTGCAGATTTTCCGAGTCAAAACTATAGTTTCTTTTCAGCTTTTTTTGGCTGCAGTGTTTTCTTTCTTATTCACTTGTCCGCATACTATACAGTTCACTCAACTGTTTTAAAGTTGACTGTTGTTGCTTGATCGGGAACGTTGCTAGACTTGCTACATAATTGATCACAGAGCAATTATTGCTATCTTTTCAATATAAATTCCTTGAAATGGAGTAATAAAAATCCTTCTAATTTAGAAAAAGTAATTTAATACAATCACACTAAATACTAATTTCTATGTACTATCGATGAAGAAATTTGCTCGGAACTAACTATCTGAGGTAATCTAGTAATTGATTCAAAGCTCAGCGAGAACAAATTTAAAAATATTGATGTAGGGCTGCGTGCTTTTTCAAAAAACGAAATACATCGATGAAATTATTTCGTTGTTTCTCGGTAAAGTGCAGCTTTTACTTCAAGTTCTTAAAATCAAACATTTACTAAAATGTAACAGATTTCTAATTCCTCGCGTAAGACTTTCATTTTACTACACGTTTTCTTTAGGTAGCTTTTAACTGTTATCAAGCACAGTTTTGATCTACTTTTATTGCTTTCAAGATAGTGTTTTTTTATTAGATTTATAGAGAAAGTTTCATACAAAAGTTTTTCTGAACTTTACGCAAGTTTTGTTGTTTGCTTATATACCAGCGCACTAACTTCTGAGAGGGAGATATCTTGAGAAATATTGATATTGACATGTATTCAGTTCTGTGGAGACTACTTTGAAAGCTGCAGGCATTCTTTATTTCAAAATGGTTTCAAGAGTTCCTTATTTAAGAGATTTTTTTTTTTGAAAGGAAACTATGTGTATTCAATCGTTAATAATATAAAAATGGCGTTTTAAATCATTATGCTTTAAATTAAATTGCAGTAAATATTATTTTCCTAGCGTTTTTAAGCATTTCTTTTTTCTAGTGTCCAAATGTATGTTTTAAAAAGCGTTCTTAAAGATTACTTCCTTTCAAAATTAGTTCCTGAAAATGTCGTGTGAAAGAGCTCCACAAATAAAACACATCTATATTTATAATCCTTTGTTTGGTGTTTTAAATATGAGAATACATCTATTTAACAACATAATGCTTAGAATTCTTAGATATATTTATATTTGAATTTCTGCATGTTTAAAACTTCATTTCTTTAGAAAAAAAAAAGCTGCGGCAAAACTTATTTGCTGAGGCAAAAAACGGGGTACAATGATTGCGGTTGAATTAAAATCTCCTTTATTTGGCTCTGATCTTTGTTAAAACAAAAAAAAAAAACTTAAAATGAGGTTGTGTCGGGGCGAACTCGGAAACTACCGGTTGGAAGATTTGTGGAAATTTTATAAAAAAAATTTAAAAATTTGATAAATAGTGTTTTTTCCCCCAACTTGAGAAAATTTTCACGTATATTCCCCATTATAGATGTGGAAAAATTACTTGCACAATATAATATTGTATAATTATTAAAATAACAGAAAATTCGGCAAGAGGTGGAATTGTTCTAACTCTCGAAACTAATTACGACGGATGTTAATCACTGTTTTTACCAAAGAGAAATAATGTGTTTGCTCACATGGTCCCTACTAAAATCTAGTTTACTTTGCATCTTGACCAAATTTGACTCGTAGGTACTTTAGAATATGGAAAGTTTCAAAATGTTTTTTTTTTTGTAATTCATAAAACTACTGAAGCAATGTAACTTTAATTTTTAGACTGAAAAACGTTACTAAATGATTTTGATACTCGAAATAGTTATCGTATCAAAATATATTTTTGTCTCATTAGAAAGTTCGCAAAAAAAAAAATCCCTTACCTTATTAAATTTGATATTTATAGCCTGTTTATTACAAACTAGCATAAAGAAATCGTAGAGAAGAAATAGCTAAAAAAAATCTGCCATTTTTTTCTTCAATGTTAAGAAATAAAATTCCTCTTTCACGCATCTTCTATTGCGAGTATTTAAATTTTTCCCATTTTGCTCAGTTTTTGGTGAGAGTTTTAAGGACTATTATCAAGGAGTTTTCGGGGACTAATATCAAGATTCTACTGGGGATTTTCGGATATAAATTGTCCTAATTTCAATGAGGATTTAGAGTGTATGTTGACACGATTCTGGAACTGTTGCTTTGATTAAAATTAACATTTTATTCAATGTATCTAGCATATCTAATGCACCTTTAAAAAAAACACATTTTATTAGGAGAAAATGACTTGCTTTATGGTTCATTTATCCTCAGTTGTTTTTCTTACCAGAGATCGATGCAACAATAAAAATACGTACATCTCACGAAACGCCAGACATAATCTGACTGAAATTAAGAGTTTTAGGGAAGTACCAGTTTTATTAGCGGAGGTTTCCTATTCAAATAGGATTTGTTGGTGACCCATGTCCAAATTTTGGTAGTAATGTTTGGAATTGTTGTCATTATTCTGATGTGAAATCTTGAGCTATAATTTCTGTATTTTGAGCCTAAATTCTAAACATGTGCAACTCCTATTTTCGAAGTAGACCATGTAACGACTAGAGACAGAGCTAGTTCTGAATAAATAAAAAAAAGAAAAGCATTGTCTAATTCAACGTGCTGAAAAATCCACGGCATAATTTCTTAGTTTCTAGATTTTATGATGTAGCTTTTAGTTAATTCGAGCATGCTCATTTATTTGTATTTAGCTTGTAGACATTGTCGTGTTTTCTTCAGCATTTCGTTTCAGGCAAGTTCCGATTTCATCTCTAGTCTAGCTGAACGTTTGTTACAAACCTCGCATTTCGATTTAAACGTGTAATAGAAAAAACAGTTGAGATGGCATTAGTGATTAAATGAGTTTTGCCGCATTCTCGTGGTAGTTGTATAATACATAACAACTAATGTATCATTTTTTTTCCATAACTAACAAACCCTACTGCTGGAATGCAGCAAACGCTTCAAAATGCTTTGTTTTTTAAATTTGGTCTTCCTCGAAAATTAAAGCAGTGTCAATTGACACACGTTCAACAATCATGCTTGAATAAAAGGAACAAAGATGTAAAATTTCCCATCAGAATAATGAGTCCTTAAAAAATCTATACATTAAAAGTGGATTGATAATCCTATTTGAATAATAAAACTTCGTAGCTAAAGATAACACGCCCATAAAAATTCTAATTTCCGTCAGATTATTTTGAATATTGCGTGAGCTAACTCAATTGCTGCATGGATACCTGCCGAGAAGACTTGAGAATACGTGAGCCATGATGCATTCCATTTCCTCCTGAATAAATTAAAAAGCAGAAAGGATTATTAAAATAAAGGCAACAGTTCCTAAATAGCGAAACACTGTAAATAGTCGCTAGAATTAAAAATCCCAAAAGTCCCTAGTAGTCTCGACTTGAGTTCAAGAGTATTTTAAAATCCATATCAGAGTGAAAATTACATTTAAAACTCATCAATTGAAACAAAAGCTGCAAAAAGTTTCATTTCATCCAGTTCAACAATTTGAGTCCCTATTTTAGTAACTACGTCAGTCCCTTAAAATCCACATTAGCAGAATTATTTCAGTAGTGGGAAACCTAAAATTCCCGATTAGATTGAAGTCGACTGTAAAAACCACCATTAATGTTATCATCAACTCGAGAATGTACCCCATTGTTTTGGAGACTGACAGTGGTACGTGGACGTGATACATTGCGCAGGGGAAGGTCCTGCACTGGGCGCCAGTCCTATTTGGAGTCCACCCCTTAATCTTTTAAACTGACGCATTGAGAATTATGTTACGGACCATACCTTGCAGTTGTGCAGTGGTTCTCTTTCTATTAATAAAACTCGAATCCATAGTTATCAACTGCTAGCAGTACAAAAAATAAGACAAAATAAGCAAAAGGGGAAGTTTTAAATCCCTCGTTGCAGAAAAAATCTGAAAAAAAAAACATTTTTATTTATTTACTCCTAGGCAAAAACTTCCTGCAACTACCTTTACTGAAGCAAAAGATAAATATCCAATTTAAAGATAATTAAAAAGGCTGATTTTTTTTATTTAGGGCGTTAGATGATTTTCTTCCTACAGTTGGGAAACGCAGATTGTTTTTGAAGGCTTCTCAATAAGACTAAAATAGAAACCATATGATAACTATTTCCAGTAGCAAAAGATGTTATACAATTTTTAGGTCTTAAAATTAAAATTCGAATGGTTCAGAACGTTTTTAGTGTTTGGAAAACCCCACTATGAACCTTTCCGGGTGCAAAAGTACCTACGGGGCAAACTTGGTCTAGATCTGACATAGACTGCGCATTTAATAGGAACATACTCATATATTAATCAGCTGAAAACGCTTTTAACTTCCGTCGAAAGTAGTTTTGAGAACTGGGACAAAATTGATTTTTTGGGGAAATGTTCGTTCTTTTGTGTGATTTCTATACAAGTGAACTAGTATAGCATTAAATTTCTGTGCACTTATGTGCCTCCGTTTCAACTCTAGACTGTTGATATCTGCCGGGGGTTAGCAAACAGGAGGTTGGACCCCCTAGTAAAATATGCTTGTTGTGAGCAATTTATTACCTTCATATTAGCGAACATATGTTAAAAAATTAAATTGAAACAAACTTTTTTTCTTCGGAAAGGTCTCTTAACCTCAACAGACCTAACCAACACAATCTGAATATTTTAGCGAACTTGACCCGGTAGTTTTCCCAAGTTCATCCCGGACACACGGACAACAAACATTTATTCATGTTGAGAAATGAATAATAATAATACGCTTAATGTGTGTAAAAGCATTTGACCACTTCTCGTGACAGTTTTTTCTTGTTAAATATGTGTACTTAGATCTTTTTTTTTGAGTAAATTTTGTTAAAAATAAGCTTTTGCTTGAACAAGGAGCATTTAACTCATTGATTTAGTTATTTGATACATTTCACGGTTTTACTTTGAAATGGAACGTCCCAATGCACAAATCATTTTTGCAAAAATAATTATCGGTAATCTTCAAAGCTCAGAAACATACAGTAACCCTAATCATTAGTTAAGGAAGTTTTTCCGATGAAACTACTTTATTCTGGCTATGTGAAAGTTAGTCGTTGTGAAAACAATATTTAGTTAATTTTTCTGAACTAACAGGCTGTATATTTTATTAACTAAAGTTTTAAGCTCATTTCGTAGGAACGTTTGTGATAATCAGTATTAATCATTTTTTATGTCCAGCAAAGTTCTAAAACACTAAGCAAGTCAGAATTGGTAGTCTAGTGAAATCGTATATTATATGTGCAGGGAAATGAGAAAGTAGTGTGCGAATGGAATGTAAATTTAGTTTCGACGTCAGAAATGTGCATAAGGAAAGTAAAAATATGATTACAAATTAAAGCACTTGGTTGATAAGCAGCAGTTGAAACGGTGTGTATTTCAGTAAGTTGTAAAGCCAACCTCGAATGCAGCACAAGCTGATATTCTGATAATAGTTCCTATAAAGTTACTAAAGTCTACTTGCAATAAATTTTTTCAGACATGTAACAGACCAACTAGTTCAGGAATAAATCAAGGTGGATAAGCTGCATTTATTAAATAACTCACACAAGCTTCGGTATTGTAATTTTAGCCTTTGCAAGCCATTAACGGATACCTTCCCTTCTAAGTATTATGAAAAATGTCCTCAATATGCTGTCCAACATTTACTTGCTGGTACTTGCAAGTTGATATACAGGGTGACTTCAAATTGCTGTCACAATTAAGAGGGGTGGCAGTACCCATTCAGACAACCAATACTTACTGAGAGGCAGAAAGGAGTAACGTACAAATGGATCCTGCGAGGGAAGCAATAGTTAATTGCCATGCGTGGTCGGCAATGTCAGAGCTTGCTGCAAGTTTTTCACCCATCATTAAATCTGATTGTTATATTTCAGATTTAATGATGAAGATTTTGAAGGGAAGGATTGTGCTGCATTTGGTATCTATTCGCTTTGTAAACAATGCTTTAAATTAAAGTTGAATTCCGAATTTTTTTTCTGCCTCTGAGTGTGGAATGTGACCCAATACTAAATTGAAACTAATTGATTACTACGTTGGTACTATCACTCCTGCCCCCCTTAGTTTCTTAAAACTACTTAGAATCGCCCTGTATAATACTGGCTTCCACTGGCTACCACTTGATTCAACATGCCATCAACGTACCTAGCAGCGCACGGAGTTTCTATTAGCAGAACTGGAGATAACGGGTTATAATAATAGACCGTTCCACACGGCAGAGGTTACGGTAATGCATCCCCTAGTGTTAAAGGCTTTTAAACCAATCGGTTTTTAGAAGAGAAAATACAATTGCGATGTCATATTATTTTGCAAAAAATAAATAAAACGAAATTTCTGAAAAGAATTAAATTCAAGTGTGGAAATCGGCACGTGCGTGATATATTACGAAGAAATATAACATATCGAAACATGCAGTTGCTCATTGACAGTATAATTTAAGTTTCTGCTATACTCTGGTTAACAGTAATCCTTGAAACGGATCAACTAACTTGATAATAAACCTATTTCTTAAAAAAAAAGAAAAAAAAAACAGAAAATAAAAGTCCTGGTATTGAAAACGTGTATATCCCCCCATAATCCCTTTGGTAATTGCTGATGCAGCGTCACTAAATTACATAACTGTTTGAAAGGCAAGCGTCGTAAGTCTGGATAAAATAATATCGCCTCAAAAAATGAATTTCTATTTATTTTATACTCAAAAATGGAATTATCTAGTTAGAGTAAACATAGCTAGACAGCGTCGTAATACTGTGATTAGGATCTGCGTATCCTTTACTGTACCAGGTTAGATTCGACCCAATTTCAGTTGTTTTTATTGAGTCATTGAATTTTCTTGTATTTTCTGTTCTTGCTGCTGAAGAAAAACATCATTTACTTTGGCCATCCAATGCTTTGTGCAAAGCTCCTGGTATATTCAGCTTTAGTTCAAGCCAACCAAAAAAGGGAATGCCCTGGATTCTTTGAAACACACCTGTGCGAGTTGCAGTAATGTATACTATATTGGAAGAAGCTGTATCACGTGTTTCCCTCATAAACAAAATTGATGGAACTAGCAGTAAGATTTATTTTACTTGAATCTGATTTTTTACTTTGGCTTTTATGTTTTACAGCTGTCAATATCTTTGTTATTCATTTTGTTTCCATAATTTTGTTTTAAATGATCCAAAAATTTCCTAAATTTAGCTTTATCTCGGATGAAGGAAGTAAAGATTTTTGTACTTTATTAATTTTTAATACATAACTTTTAACTGCTAGATTAAAGGTAGTTTTTATTTTACAAATGCCAAACATTGGCACTGAAGCCATTACAATTCACACGTTCTGCAATATTTTTTGACAATGTAATCATATTGAGATAATACAAAACTACTTTCCACTTGTTCAAAAGTCACAGGTTGTTTGGAGTCTCATATGAAACATTCTTTAAATGCCATCACTCTTATTTTAAAGAAATTTTCTCTTAAACAGTCATTTCTAGTGAGACACATAATGCGTCACTGTGTTCTTTCTTGGATAAATGGGAATCGTTTTCAGCAGAATATTGCATCATATCTTGTTTGAGAATTTTTATGAGAGGCAGGTTAACGAATAATTTAGTTGTATGGATGGCATATGGACAATCTATGAGTTGGTCTGCCAAAGATCTTTCTTTGAATGTGTCTCAGCTTTTTCATTGTCCACGATTTCGCAGTCGGCGGAAACCCATTGAAATGTTATTCTGTGTGCCTGCTCCTTAAGCAAAGACCTACTATCTAAAATGCTTTGGGAACTGTTTTTGCTATTCTGAAAGGCCTGTAACCTGATTCTTGGAATCTAACGCTAGTGAGTTTGATCGACATTTGTTGTCTGGATTTCATGAGAAAATCCACCAGTATTCAACTGGAGGATTTTCAATCGTTGGATGACCATAAAATGGCAGTTTGTATTAGTGTTTGACACCGTCATCAAAAATAAGTTAGGAAACCAAGTAGAGTGGTAGCTGCTTTTGCGTAACCCGAGGTGCACCACGAAGAGGCCTGATACACATTTTCAAATTGTTTACTCTAAACGATATTATTTGGAGCAGATCTTGGAGTAAGGAGCATAACTTTTAATTTTGCATTGACAAAGTTAAATTTTTCAGAAATATAAAACAGCTCTATGCATATAAATGACTAGTTATGAAGACGAATGTTGTCATCACATGAGTTTAGGTCAGAGTTTCCTATTCAGAATCTTAAGAAAAAATGAAAGAAAATTGAAAATGTAAAAGTGGAAACTAGTCTTAAAATGATTTTCATAAGTTAAAATCTATAGGCAACAGTTGCAGTCGGAGTTTCTACATGGTTTTTGCAGTTACTTTACTTTAGCTGTATTTAATAATTCAGATTGAAGTCATGAACTCAGTAACATTATTTAATAAGTTACGATACAGTATCTTTTTCACGCACACACATCATCATAAATCTGCCTAGACTGTTAAGAAAATAAACTACAGAATTGGACGATATAATCTAAAAATGTGAATTTTTGTGAAAAACATTTATGGCATTTTTTTCTTTTGTAAAAATTGAAAACTATATCTTAGACAGGGCTCAAAAGTTAAATTCTAAAGTGGAGTTGATACACTCTTTGACAATACTCAACAATACATTAATTTGACATAGATTAACTATTTTTCTAAATGGTAATTTTCTGCTTAAAACATGAAGATGTTATAAAAATATTTTTACCCTCTGCTTCCTTTTGAGTCGCAAAATATGAGATTTAATAAATTGCTGTATAAATTATGTATAACTGTCGTTTCACGAGCTCATTGCTTGATTTGCTTTTTTAAACATATTTCCTTTGTTAAATATGGAAAATGTTTTACTGTATCTTGGATCACTTTTTGATGTTTCCAAATCTAAACCTCACATAGGCTTGCATGGTTTACTAATATGTTACGTATGTAGAAGCAACATTTTGTTTCTAGGTACTGTTTTTCTTAAAGATTCCCTTATGAAGTATATCATTAACTTGCAATTTATGTGCACAAATCTACTCCATGTTCAATCCCGCTTAAGCTCTACACATGACATTTATGGTCGCTTTTGAAGCTTGCTAATGTGTTAGATATGTAGAAACAGCAATTTGTTTTGTTTCTAGGTATTCCTTATGTTCTTGGATTGTCTTATGAATTTATCAACAAAATGTCATTCCTATTTCCTACTTGTCATTTTAAGTTGTCATATGCAAATATTTATGACATACGTTTTGTGAAATAAACTCATTTTTAATTTAAGTAGAAATTTGAAAAAATGCATTTTTTGAAACTATATTTTCTGTCTATAATCATGCAAAGTTTTAATGTTAAGAAATATGTTCATGTTTAAAATATTTTGAGAAAAAAACATTAAAATTTAAACTATCGTCTCATCTTTTGCTCTGAATACTATGTAATATATTTATGGTGACCGCAATAACAACAGCTTTAATGTGAAAATTTATTTGGAGTAACTTTACTGAACATTTTGTCAGTTAAATCTTAAACTTTCGCACAATAACTTAGTAGGACAAGCATTACAGTTATGTTTGCTTAATGTGGTCACGTTCGAGCTAATATTTGAAAAAGAAACTGACATTTTTTAATTTTATATTCTTTTGAAATTTTCGTCAGTTGAAAAGTTTTTAGTCTAGTTAAGACTGAAAATTTACCACAAAGCATTCCTTATCCAGGATTCCCTTAAACATTTAAAAGCAAATTCTAGCTTTTTACTAGAATTGTCATTGCAAAAAATAATTTTCCATCACTGTCAAATTTTGTTTCAACAAAAGTTTTTTTTTTTTTTTTAAATTTTAAAGCTCCAAAGTGTAATCCAAATATTTTAGATCTAAAAACTACTTACACACGTATTTCTCGAAGTCGATCTGATTTAATTTATTTGAAAAGAAATCAGATTTGTTCACGGTGTAAACCTTTGAAATGTATCCACCTTTTAATATATTTATTCGTATTGTTGTTCATGAAATGACTGTTTTTTGAATCAATTTTACTCGAAATGAATTTCCAGAACTATTCCCATGAATTAGTTCATTTTTCACAAATTGGATATATTCTGCAAAAGTATGTACCTTTAACAAAATGTACGGAAAATGTCATTCAATGCTTGACATGTTGCATCAAATACAAGCTGTTACCTAGCTGCAAATTTGCATTTATATCTCAATGAGGGGAGAAAGTTTTTCCCACTTATTTTTTTCTCTTGATGTGGTGCAAAGTTTTGCGTAGCTCTAGGAAGCTTTATCAGAAACGCTAACAGTTCATACAACTAGCTTATTTAATTTTGTTTGGATTGCGTTTAATAACTTAAACATCCTAATTATAGAAACAAATTTTGTGTTAATCTCGAACTGTCTTTTGTTTTAATTTTAGTAGTTTCCAGTGCATTCAGCTGACACACTCCGCCTTAGGTTTTAAAAATAATAAAAACTAGAAGCACATTTTTACGTTATTTCGTGAATACAGAAACTTTTAAAATATAAATTTCCTGGATAAATGCTAGATTTCGTTATCTGTAGAAAATCAAAATTGGGTGATAATGATAAAACACCATCAGTAGCAATAATCTGGTTCCAATAGAAACCCCTCTTCCTTAGAAGTTTCAGACAGTACTCCCGTTGTGTAGGATTTTAATCGAACGTTACAGATGTGTTTCGTGAGAAGTCCAAAGAAAAATTCCTTGTTTATCTGAAAGGTGTTGGCCGCTCCTCTTAGATAACCATGGTTGTGGAACTGAGAAAATCTGGCCAATTTTCTCAGTTTCACATTTTCTTCAGGACTGAGTCAGTAATCACACAAAATCTCACTCTTAAATTATCCTCATTGTCTAAATTTACTTTAATTTATCTCCCTCCCTCCACCCTCCTTAATATTATTTAAAAGTTTCTGTATTGTGTAGAAATTGTCTCCAGTGTCAGTCGTACAAATTAGATAATGTAACGAAATGCGATAAATTTGTTGGATTGATTCTTTAAGCTTACGAAATACCACGTGCAAGTAAAAAAAAAACCTAGTAGCACACCATAATACAAAAACCTTTTTCATTGCGTTTTGGTTTATTTTCTTTCACTTCTAATGCAATGCTTCTTCAGAAGAACAGCCTTTTGCAGGCAAATGCTGACTCGCTAATCCATCTCCAGTTGACCCTATTAGTCACTACGACCCTCCATCGGTTGACTCCCATTTGCATTAGTTCCTTTCGAACATCGTCGAACCATCGTGTAAGTGGTCGTATTCTAAGTGTAATTCCTTCAATATACGACATAGTAACTATTTTTTGTGGAGAAAATATCGGAGTATCTATAAGATGGCCTTGCCACCTAATACTTGAGGCTTTTTTCTTTGTAAATTTCATGGTTGTACAAAACTCTCCAACTATCGCTTCTTGAATAGGTCCAAAAAATGTCCTTAAACCTTTTCTTTCAAACATTAGTAGCTTTTCGTCATTTGCTTTATTTAGGGTTCAACTTTCACTTCCATGCTTAACTGATTAAAGTTTTATGAAGGCTTAACTTTTAGTTTAGGCAAATAAGCTAAGATTTGAATTGATTTCTGAGGGCATTAAAAAAATCTATTAGTAAAAAATAATTCATGATTTCTATTTGCAGGTCGCTGCTACTTGAGATCCGAGTTCCTAAGTAAACTGTTTTATATTTTCAACAGTATAGTCTCATATATTCATGGAAGACAAATCAGGAGAATTATTTATTGGATGAGAAAATTGTGTTTTGTCCACATTCATAACAATTCCCATCTTTTCTGCCGCACTTTCAAGTGCTGCAAAAGCGTTGATAAAAGAGCACTTTGATCTGTCAATGACGTCAATATAGTCGGCAAAAGCGAGAAGTTGGATAGTTCTTTGCAAAATAATATTTGTGTTTAACCAAGAGTCTCAAAGCGATTTTAGACAGTAAACGAGAAAAGAATACCCCTGTCGAAAGCTTTTTACTGAAAAAAGGTTCTGGGAGATTAACAAAATCCAAATTTTACAGGAAACTCTTTTCAGGGTCATTCTTTTCGAAACTGACAAGCTTCTTTGGGATGTTAAATTTGAAAATAGCTTCGATAAATTTTTCGCGGTTGACAGTCATAGTTCGATTTAAAATCAATAAAAAGGTGGTAGTTATTAACAGTATGCTCTTTGGTTTTCTCAGTCTTCTAACCGGTTCAATAAGATAATGACGAATATCTTGTGAGCAGTGTTTAAGTGATAAAAATCCCCTGTAATTTCCACATTGTAACTTGTCCCCCTTCTTGTAAATAGGGCAATCAGATCCTTCTTCCCACTCGGTGGGCATTTGTTCCAGTGGTCAAATACAGCAATTCAAATCATGGAATGCTTTGTTCAGATTCTTTTCATTAACTTTAGAGTTTAGCCTTGATGCTGTTGTGTCCAGTCGACCTATTCTTGTTAAGCTTCTTCATTTCTTCGTAAGTTGGAGGTCAACAGCAATGCACTTTAGTTTTATCTAACCGACAAAAAATGGTGGAACAAATGGCAAACTGAAGTGGTTTGCGCACTTTCACTTGAAATCTATATTTTCGTGGTTAAAAAACGGTATTTGAATGTGATCACATTAAGCTTGTGATGTGAGAGCTTATCGCTATTTGCTTTTAGAGAGTTACCCATCTTAAAAAAAAAAAAAAAGAAAACTGAAGTTTTGCATTTATTCTGAGAAAAAAAAATATATGATTAAGAAAGTTTTGTAAATTTTAAAATTACCATGAAAGTGGCTGTCCGCATTATGTTTGTGATATATAAGTTATCCTTGTAATGATGCACTATGGTTATTTGGTATACATCTAATTTATGTAGAATAATGAGTTTGTGCTTTAAAGTATTCTTTTCGTACCCAAAAAAGAAGTGTTTACAGTAAAAATATTAAATGTGACATGTTCAGTGTATAAAAAGTTACGGTGAAATGACAGTTTTTGCAATCTTGAAATGATGCTGGTAATTTTCAGCAGTTTTTTTATGCTACAGTAAAACTGGTTTAAAATTTTTGACAATGCAGATGCAATTTGGAAAATAATGTCGTAAGTTATGTGCAAGTTAAGCCATGTATGATAATGTCAAGGTAACTTAAAATGTATAGTTAATTTGTTTGAATTGTTTTATATTTTCATCATACATTTGTCTATACAATATACTAGCCGTACTGGTATGTTTAATAATTATCGCATCAATTAGTTCATTATGTGTGTTGAAATGTAATCGTCACCCCTTAGAAATTAAACTGTATCATCCGGCATTGTTTAAATATTTTAGTTTCTAATGGGTTTCATTTTTCTTTGGCTATTATGAACTCCACAGCGATTCAAATTTTCTGAAATAACCGTGGTTTTTAGGTACTAAAATATATAATAAAAAAAAATTGGTTATCCTATTAGAACACTAGTTGAAACTGCTTATCAAAACACAGAAGTATCCATGAAAAATGAATTTCGAAGGCAGGTACTAAAATTTTTGAATGGAGCTCGGAATAGATAAGTAGTCTGTGTGAAAACAAAATTTTATTATCACTAGATCAAAATGCATTTTCTTCACATTGAACTTTGTTTCAAATAAGTCCACATGTTGACAATGTACCTTTTAAAGAAATCCTGATTCGTCTGAGTGAAATAAATATGAAAACACTGTATTCAGACAACATATGAAAGCGTTGAGTGCATTAGTAATTTAAAGTCTATGCAAAATTAAGTTTACATTATTTTCCATGATGCCCTGACTAATTATTGAAGTTAAGTTAATTTTAAAGCTACCACGAAACTGGCTATTATGTTTGATATAAAAGTTGTCCAGGGAATGACGCACTATGCTGATTCTGTCAATGTTTACCCTTGTGAAAAAGTGAGAATATTTTGAAATATTCTTTAGTACACTATGGAACTGTTAAATGTACAATGATTAAAAAATGTGACATTTATACTGTAATATAAGTTACGTTGAAGTAAAAGTTTTTACAATTTAGAAATGACCCAAGTAATTTGCTATTTTTATGTTATAGCAAAACTGCTTTGAAATTTTTGACACTGGAAATGCAATTTAGGACTTTTTACTTTGTAATCTATGTCTAAGATAAGTCATGTATGATAATATGCACCATAACTTAAAATGTACAGTTAATGTACGCTTAAATTGTTTTAGATTTTCATTGTACAATTAGTATCATACATTTATGTCCAGGCAATATACTAAATGTTTTAAACGCCGAATTAGAGTGTTTAGTATTTATCTCATCATTTAAATAATTATGTACGGTGTATTGTATTCCTCACCTCTTAAAAATAAAAGTGTTTCATCAAATATTTTTAACTGGTCCGATTTTTCTTGGACTGTTCTGAACTCCAGCTTCTCAAAATGTTCGAAAAAGCCATGTTTTTTAGGTACTGAAATATATGTAAAAAATATTTTTAAAAAAGTTATCCCGTTAGAAATCTCTAGATGAAACTACTCATCAAAACAAATAAATGTCAACGAAAAATGGATTTTGCCTCACTAAAATAAAATTTTGCGAACAGGCACTAAAATTTATGAATGGAGCACAGACTAGATAAGTGATCTAAAAACAAAATTAAAATATCACTTAATGTAAATGCATTTTGTTCACTTTATCCTATGCTGCAAATGAGTCCACGCGTTAGCAATGTGCGTGTTAAGGGAATCCTAATGTTTGTGTGAGAAATAAGTCTGAAAACTAGATTCAGCCAATATATGAAAGCGTTGAGTGCATTAATAACTCTATCAAAGCAAGATTAAAAGTAATATAGTGTCCATGATATTGCCTGAGTATGAGTTACGTAAATTTTATGATTTTAATGAAACTGGCTGTTCAAATTGTTTGTTTGAGAAATAAAAATTGTCCATGTAATGATGCACAACGATGATTCTATAAATTTTATATCATGTGTAAAAATGAGATCATATTTTAAAATGTCATTTATGTACACAAAAGAACTGTTCAATGTGTATGATAAATAACGTGACATTTTTACTGTATTAAAAGTTACGGTGAAGTGAAATTATAACAATTTAGAAATGGGCGTAGTTATATGCTGCTGTTGTTTAGCTATTATAAAATGGTCCTAAAATCAGGTGTCCAACTCATAGTTGTAAGAAACTTTTTAAGGTTTCATGTGGTGGGGGTTTAAACTATCTGAAATGCAAGCGCTTCAATACATTTTGTTAAGTTTCAACTGTGTTGAAAAACAAATATGCTTGTTAAAATGGTACGTGTTAGGAAATTTCTAAGGCGTACAAGTATTAACTATGACTTTACAAATCTCTAGAATAAACGCTAATATTACCCATGCAGCTAGGACATGAAAATGCTTTTTCTTTCAATTCAAACTCGAAACAAAATTAAGAAGGCGTAGTCCATGATGTTGACTGATTATGAAAGCTTCGTAAATTTTAAAGTTCCTACGAAACTGGCTGTACAGACTATGTCTGGGATATTTAAATTGTCCTCGTAATGATGTATTATATGATGATTCTGTACATTTGAACCAATGTTAGAAATTAAGTTGTGTTTCGGAACACATTTTTCGTACACAAAAAGACTTTAGAAGTTTGAAAATTGTGAAAATGTTAATGTTTATGTAATAATGTAAAAATATGATAAATGTAAATATTTACAACCCAGAAACGATCGTAGTTAAATATCGCTAGTGTTTTGCTGTAGTAAAATTTGACAATGGTGAATTATGTTACGTGCTAAGCTAAGTCATGTATGATAATATGGACGATAACTTAATGTACAGTTATTTTCTGTTTTATTTTTTCAGTATTTTTATAATACATTTATGTTTATGTAATATACGAAATGTATAATCTCCATACCTCAGTGTTTCATACCAATCACATCATTTAAAGCCTAATGTGCGTTGGATTGTATAACGTATGCTTTAGAAATTAAAATGTATCCTCCAGGCATTGTTAAAATATTTTTTTTTCTAATCGGTTCGCTTTTCTTGGACTATATCCAAACGTCACATCGACTAAAAAATTTCTGAAATAAGTACGGCTTTTAAAAACTGAAAAATGTGTTAAATATTTAGACTGATTTCTCCCATTGGAACAGTTTTCTCGAAAACTGCCAACCAAAAAATTGCATTGTAATGCAATATAGAAGGTTAGACACGAATTAAAATATCATTTCGCTTTTAAAGTGATTTATCTCCAATTTGGAACTTTTTAGCAACACATGTCAGCTACCTTGTTATGGATGGCATCCATTTAGCCGTGAGTTGTTTGTTTCGGAGGGAAGATAATAGTTTGCACTGCTCGTATGGTGGCAATAAAGAGTCGTGCATTGTAATATTCGGTTGGTGAAGCCGTATTGAAAGGTAATTAGAGAACGCTAATTTTTTTTCTGAAATTGGATATCCGACTAACAGCTGTAAGTTATTTTTTGAAGTCTTAATTTGATGGGGAGTATAAACTATTTGAAATGCAAACGTACCTTATATTTTGCTCTCGACTTTATCATGGTTGTTGGGGATTCTTTGAAGTAGTAGCGGGCCATAAAGATTGAAGGTATGATAAAATGTAAATCAACTACCTTAGTATCTAAATACGTTTTGATTGTGTCATATACCTAATAAAATGTTTTCTCAAGCAAACTTGTTCACGAAGATGTGTTAAAACTATAGAGTAAAAATGGTCTTGTTTGTTTCACGAACTGTAAATGAAATATATGGCCTCAGGTGGTTGCTCTGAGTGATTTTTTTTTTTAAAATGCGATAGTATTTGATACTTATTTTGCAACGCATGTCCATGTTATTTGAATTTAACTATCTGCCGTATTTAAACTCCATATCACAGTGTTTAAAACATATTCATATTGTTTTAAATCATATGTGTTGGATTGTAATTCTTATGCTTTAGAAATTAAAATTTATTTTCCTAGCATTGTAAAAATCTTTTTGGTTCTCATTGGTTTGTTTCTTCATGTAAATAATGGCTCTTAGGCTCTGGAATATGTGTTTGATATTTGAAAGTAACTGCTTTATTCTAATGGAGAAGTTTTCGTTAAAACTTTCGAAGCAAAATTGGGTAGGATTATGCAGTCTAAGAAATTGGACTCTTATCAAAATACCCTTCTGCATTTAAATTGATTAAGCTACAATTTGAATTTTTCTACATCGCATGCTAGTTATGTGCTTTTGGATGGCATATTTAGCTATAATTTATTTGAACTTGGGTGGGAGAGCAATACTTTACATTTTTTCCTATGGTAGTAATAACGAATCCGGCACTATAGTATTATCCTGGTTGGTGCAGACTTATTGAAAGGTAATTCGTGAATGTATTTTTTTTTTTTAATTACGTCCTGGTGAAATAATTTTAAGGCATTATTTGAAGTGGATGTAAATTGTATTTACAATGCGAAAATATCTCATTTTGTGTTTGACTTTATCATGATTGTCCATGTTTCTTTAATGCAGCTGCTGACATGTTGATTGAAACAGAGATGTTTTCAAATACATTTGTAATCTATAAAAAAGCATTAGAATTACGGCGGTCTTCGTATCCCTAGAAATACAGCGGGGATCATTTTGAACCCTAAAAAGAAATCGGCCTAGTTCCCTACCTAATGCTGTACATTTGTAAAAATTAGCTAAAATAATATACTTATAATACAGTTTTTTTTCAAGGATTCAGATCTTTTAAGTATGCATATTGATGCATTTTGAAGAAGTTTCAAGTACCCTTAAAATAACCAGCACTGCTTCAGTTGCATTTCTTAAACTAGCACATGATGCCCTCTTTCATGTACAAAACCATTATAAATGCTTCAAGTTTTTGCAATGCTATGTTCAAAGAGGCATTTTGAATTTCTGCTGTGTTTCAGCAACAGTAAATGTATTTTCATTTATCTGCTCAAAAGAGTTAAAATGACTCCTGCCTACACTTCTAGGTGTTCTATTTTCTTGAGTTTGCTTGGGTGGGGTCAAAGCAACCCCTTTCGTAATTCTAGCGTTAATGAGTTTTTATTAGATTGACGACACATTGATGTTTAAATTGTTTTCTGATTCAAATGGTTCACAAAATGTTGAAACATAATGTTTCATTTGTTGGGATAAAAATGAAATTTGTGGCCTCAAGTAGTTGCCGAGTGTGATTTTCTTAAAACTATAAATATTTAGTTTGCAAAGCATGAAGAACTTCGTAAAATCAAAGATCTGCTTTATTTTGTAAAATTTTTGAATGTTTCAGTTTCAGTACCATGCATAGTTTTTTTTTGTCTGAAATAATGTTTGTACAAATAAAATATTTTCTTTTTTAATCTCTTTGTATTTATCTGGACTGTTTTATTTTTTAATTACTTTTTTAAATAATGGTTTGCACTGGTTTATTTTTTTTTTCAAAGTCGGATCGAAAACTTTTTTTCCTCTCTAAGAGACATTGAGACATGTTTAATTGCAAGTCTCTAAGAATGATAGTAAATGACTAGTGAACTTTTTTGTTATTTCATAATGTCAACCTTTCTTGAGGTAAAATACCCTTATTTTTAGTATTAATACTAAGGAATAGTTTTTAATTCAAGAGTTTTTAATTTAACCTGATATATAACTGTTTGTGTAAGTATATTTTTAATGTATCATCAAAAACTATAATTAATCTACTGATACAAAATTTTGGGTTTAAAAGATTGAATTATTAGAATATCAATAAATATAAGTATAGCAAGAAATACACAATGATGCTCTTGTCAGTTGGTGTAATAAATTGCATTTTCGTGCGTTTATGTGTGCCATGCTTTTAATTCTTCAACTTCTTTCATCACTCACTGATATTTTTGTTTAAAAAAAATAACGACTGCTAGTATCAATTATGAATGTAATTACGATTTGAGTTTATTCCAACCATCAATAGCAGAAACACTTATTTTTTAAACATGGGTAGTCCCAACTCAACTGAATTTCAAAAGAAACTTTTTCTATTAGTATAACCAATATAATTTTGTTTTTAACGGTATCTGTTTATTGTCCTGTCTCGCTACAAAGTTGCATACTTGGTGAAAAAATGCTTAGCAATTAAATTGTGTCCCTAAACTTTTTATAGAGTCAGGTCACATTGAACTATAAAATGTTTTCAGATGCTAAACATAATTATAACTAGTTTTAAAAGAAAATAAAACTAATAAAAGAAACTAGGCTAAATTTTTGTATTTGTTGGTTTATCGTAATCCTCAAACCAAAGGGGTCATAAAAAGCCATTGCAAACGTATCTTCGTAAAGAGGAAATCGTTGAAAGTTATGTTAAAAATGTTTTGAAAAAAATCGTCACTCGAAGAGAAATTACAATTAGATGTAAGTACAAAAATGAAATCTAAACAAAGAGTATTGTGGACTGTTGGAAATTCAGGCACTAAAATGAGTTTCCAGGCTCACAATCAATTAAATGCGTTATGTTTCTTACTGTTATTCATTTTTTTATAAAAATTTCTTTACCTTTTTTTTCATAATTAATGCACTAATGAATAAAATTATGAAATTTTGTAACGATAGAAGTATGTTTTTAATCTTTTTCTCAGAATTTTCTATTATCAGTATTATATTATCACGTTTTAGAAAATACCAAATGCTAGTTTTATTTCGGTAGTGAAATCACTTTGAATAAGCCAGTGTTAGAATAAACATTGAGCCATCTCATGTTACCCATATGAGAATAATCCTTTCCCCTTCCAGAAACCATAGCATTCTAAAGTCAGACCAAACAACGTAAGTAGAAGCACAAATTTGTGCTTCTACTTACTTTGTTTGGTCTGACTTTACTATTCAGCACAAAGGTATTTATTTATCTTATCATAGCATTCTATTTTAATCGTTAATTTGACAGAACACTATAGTCCTGCTCTTAGCCAAGAAACGCAATAAAACGCTTTGGAACAAAAGTATGGAAATTCTATAAAGTATTTTTTTTTAAAGAAATGAAACATCTCCTTAATATTAAGCGATATCTTAAAGTATTTAAGTTCTTTTCTAGAAAATTCGTATTTTGTTAAATTCGTAAAGTTCTAATGAGTTCTAATTCTACACAATATGACATTTAATATTAAATCGGTGATATGACTGTTGATTTCATTGCCGTATGCATATCCACTGATTTTTATACGTAAAGATGAAGAAAATATTTACTCATTAAAGCAAACTAAACGTGTACTTTCAAGTCCCGATAACTTTACACACTGAATCTGATAATTTTTGTTTCTGTAGGAAAAAAAGGGTTTTCTTTTAACTTGTATGATTTTGCCCTATGAATGTTGGTAATTTGGTATTTCGCATTAGAATTACGGATGCGGCCATTTTGACCCCAATCAATCTTTTGTTAAAAAATGTCTCTCGTTAAAAGAATTAAGTTAATACATGACACTAAGGCAAAAAATAATACAAATCTCAAAAAAAAAAAAAAAAGAATAAGCGTTTACTTTCACATTGAGCGGAAACTTGTAAAAAATTCAAGAAAATGGTTAAGTGTGGAAGGATTGTATCGAACTAAATAGGGGAAACTAGGGAGATTTGACCCAACTTGTTTTTTTTTTTTTTTGTATTCCTTTTTTATGTAGAATATTTGGAACAAAGTAAAAAATATACGCAACTAGTTTGCCATTTTGCACCTTATTATGGATTAAAAAAATCGCTTAGTTCCAAGTATAAATGGTACAAAAAAGTAATGTTCCTCACTTCTGCATACTGGTTAAGCGTTCCTAGAGCTAGGTAGACTTGGCCTAACACTGTGGGATCCATAACCCACCTCATGAATGTACAGTGCTGTCCAAATTATTAGACTAAAGAGTTTTTTTTTTTGTACACTATTTGTACCAAAATATTATTTATTTTACTGTTCAAGTACAGTTCATACTGTACACCGATTATTACGTTATTTTAACATAATTTAATGTTTGCAGGTGGAAGCACAGTGTTCTTTGTTTATGTTCTTTGTTTTTCTACCTACCAGGAACATAACCTCAATCAGCTTAAACAGTTCACTAGTTCTTTTTATTAGTGTGTTCTGTTATATTTAAAGTTATTTTTAGGTAATTAGTGAGTATGTATATGTGAGTATATGTAAAAGTGAGCATAAACAATTTTTTACCTCCTTTTTTAAAAAGTTAAGAAATTGTGTAAAACTTGAGAAAAGTATGCCAAAAAGACCTAAAATGCTCATCATGAACAAGCGAATGCATACCTAAATATTAGATAATTATTTCACTGTTCGTTAATGTATCTACAGTTATGTAATCAATGAAGAATTTGCTTTTAAAACAGTCGTAGTCTAATAATTTGGCCTGCACTGTAAGAAGACCCATAGATATTTAAATCACAAGCGCAGGTTCGATTTTTTTTTGTACTAAATGATACTTGAAATGAATATAAAAATGTTTACTCCTTAGTTGAGGTGTCATGCATATGTATATATTTCTTTACTCATCTTACTCCATATCAGCAGGAAAGCAGAAGTCGAATTGAAAGCTTTGAGATCAGACTTGATCAATATTTCAGTCATTTTACTAAATAACTCATTAAGCTTAACGATTACTAATGATCGAGTTATTTGTCAAATGGAAGCAATGTTTTAGACCAAAACATTATAGATTATAATTATTCATGGAAAAAAATTCAGGTCTTCATATTTACAATATTAGAATTATTGCATGAATAAAATCAAATCATTAGGCCCAAATGACAATATTTTATCTATTCAAAAATAAAAATTCATTAGAAAACATCAATTTAGGCTGTGGGTCAAGTCTTCTCAATAAGCTGGGGTCAAAGCTCCCTAGGTTGCTTTCTTTTGTTTTCGAACTTAAATATCTAACAAATTAGATAAAGGTACATAAAACTACTGCAGATCAATCTGTAGCCAGAATAGTGACTAAAACATGTATAGTGTTTTTAAAATTAATTTCCCTCAAAACTGGAGGTAAAAATCTAAAAAATTCCAAAATCTTGAAATTTTACTTGATGTTTCCAGTATCATTAAAAACTCAATTCCTTGAAAACCACTAATTCTGAAATGGCTTCGCCCTGCAAAATATTGTTGTGCGATTCGTCAACCAATAATGCGTCTAAAATGTTCACTAAATATCCTTTTCATTGAAAAAGTACTCATGGGTCAAGTCTGTCTATGGGTTAAACCTCCCTAGTTACCCCTACATAAAACTTTCACTTTCTGACTTGCTGAATCGGACATTGAATCGGCCCAATTATTAACTGGAATACTAGGAAATTTACTGACCTTCAATTGTTAATTATTTTTATTAACATTTGTGATTGGCATGCATATTTTGTCGTTTCTCCTAAACTTAAATTCTAGCAAATTTATATAACTCGCATGCTCTATAAAGACGTTACATTCGCCCTTTCAATCTGCTGAATACAGTTTTAGTTTTTTTTATAATGTTAGCCAGTCGTGATATTATCTTCTCACATTTTTCAGTTACTCTTGACGAGACTAATTGATCATGGCAGTTATGTCAAAAATCATCTAACGTATGAAAATATAAGTAGTTCGAAGGCTAAGGTGTGGTACCTCGCAACTTATACCAATTAATATCGAGTTGCGAGGCATCGCAGCATTGCCATCTATTTATTTTAACAAATGATTCGTGTCATTATCTTGAAAAACAAATTTAAGTTTACTGGAATGTTTTGAAATAATCTTGACTAGTATAAGTCACCAAACTTTGTATCTCAGTCCAGTCATATTAGACATTAAAATCGCAAAACAAGATGTAGTTCTGATTTTTTAATATGTTGTTTGGGTCCGTAGGGTAGTGTAAATCTAAATTTGCAGTTTTCAAAAACCTTTGCTCGCTGCGTAATTCTCGAAAAACTGCGAAATTTTCGGATTTTTTTTTTTTTTTAGTTTTTCCTTTAACTCCTAGACTATCTAACGTTTGATGCTAAATGGGAATACCAATTTTAAAGCACATTAAATTTTGAGCAATGTAAGCTCAAGTGGGGTTCTGTACGACTAATAGTTTGAGATATCGTACTTCAAAAAACTATCCATTTTTGACGAAAATGAAAAAAAATCCATCTAACATTATATAAAGTTCCCCAAGGCTTAACGATGAACCCTCGATTGGAACGTACGTAAATAAAGAGTTAACATCAAAAGAAGACATAAAAGAATTACTTGGAACGAAACTATGAATTCTTTTAACAAATTGATGAGAAGTTTATTAAATAAATTGCGACTACTAAGAGCAGAAAACACAAAGACTAAACATTTTGCAAGTTGATACGAAGCCGTACCAATATTGGAAACAATCGGCCTGGAAAGTATCTGTGTTTTCTCCTCTTAGGAGTCACAATTTATTTAGTATTAAAAATTCGGTAGATTAAAAAAAAAAAATCATAGTTTCATTCCAAATAATTCTTTTATGGCTTCTTTCGATGTTGACTCTTTATTTACGAACGTTCCCGTCGAGGTTTCATTGTCATGCTTTGGTAGAAGACTTTCTGAATTTCATTTCGCCAATACGGAAATTGAAGATGTAATTTTCCAAACTCGTACCTGTCCGATGACTGTTCTTTTGTTTTTAATAGGAAATTTTATATTATGTTAGATGGTCTGGCTATGGGAACTTAGCCCCATTGTTAGGGATATTTATATGCATTATTCTGAGGTTAAGCCGTTCCAAAAACTGCAGTTTAAATTTTTTGTTCGGTATATTGATTGTTTTGTTCTAATGAACCAAAATCAGTTTGAGAGTGATGAGGTTTTATCTTTTTTAAACTCCATTGATCCTCATATTCAGTTTTCTTGTGAGAAAGAACGGGATAATTGCATTTCATTTCTTGATGTACCTGTTGCTCATACAGAAGTTCGTTTCGACACTACTGTTTATCGCAAAGCTTTGGATGTTTCTTTACTTCCTCATAGACTTTCGTCTCGTCCTCCATATCAAAAATATTTCGCTTTCAATTCTTTTGTGTATCGCGCAATTAATATTTGTTCTTCGTTGGAACTTCTTAAAGTGGAATTTAATTATCTTAAAGCTGTGACAATTGATAGAGACTATCCGCCAACTTTGATTGATTCTATTTATAAAAAACTTCCAAATAAATCCCAAACTAATGTTCTTAACCGAACCTTCATAAGAAATAATTTGGTTGTTTTGCCATTTTTTCCATCTGTAAGCTATCAGGTTGCTAAGATTCTAAAACGTTTCCAATTCCATGTATTGTTCTCTCCTATTAATAAACTTTCATTCTCTTCTCTTAAAGATCCTATTCACCCTCTTAATTGTTGTGGACTTTATAAATTAATTGTAGTTGTAAACTTGCCTATATTGCACAGACTCAGCGTGCTTTAAAATTTCGCTTGAAAGTGCATCAAAATTACGTGAAAAAAACAAATAAGTCTAGTATTGCTCAACATTGTTGGGATTCGAATCACTCTTTTGATTTTCACTCTTATCAGATAATCCAAAAATGCCCCAATTCATCAATTTTTGACTTTTGGGAATCTTTCCATACTTTGAGGAACAGTTCTAATTTAGTTAATGATCTTAAAAAAGTTCCGTATTTTTCCAATATCTGGCTCCCATATCTCTTACACCTTCCTCTTCCCATCCATTTTTTTCCATTCATTATTATCTATCTTGCTTTATTTTTAACTTTTTTTTGTCTTGGTTTACATTTCCTTCCTTTTCGGACACATTTTGTGTCTATTAATAATACGTTTAGCGTTTGGGTATGTTTATTGGATGGCGTTTTCCGATAAATTACCCTTCGTTACCAGAGAGGTTATTCCAGAGTGACCCCCCCCCCCCCCAAAGGGCGATGACGCACAGTGCTGAAATCCAATGTGACACTTAGCCTAGAATGAGCGTCTCCCTGAAATCAGAAAACAACATTCAAATTACCCCCCCCCCCCCTCCGCAAATATCAATGACACGGCTGCGCCATAGACCTCCTCTATTTGTAGCCACCCCTCAAAATTCAAGGGCATTTTTTTCTGTTCTCAATGCTCAGCTGCGTGGTTTTGAGAAGTTTCAGACTTTGGTTCAAAACAATCTTGAGATCTAATGAAGTAATTAGATTTGAAGTATTGAATAATTTCAAATCTAATTACTTCACTTACTGTAAAAGTGATTTCATCTTAGAGTGTAGTATTTAAGTTTAACAAAATAAAATAGTAGGAAGCATAAAGGAATTAAATTCGTAGTAAGCAGTAGTTACTACTTCTCGCTTGCATAGATCTGTGTTTTTCATGAAGTCTACTAATTTGAAATTTAGGGCGGAGGATTTAGAGAAAAAACTACTGGGCAACAAAGTCAGCCTTAAGTCTGATAGAACTGCTAGACATCAAATAAATTAAAACGCATTTGAGTGTTATAACTTAAGATAACCAACATAGCTGGTTGATACAATCAACAAAATTTAGTCTGCAGAAGTAAGCATTTTATTTGTACATGCTTACCAAAAAAAAAGTTTTAAATAACTAGCTGGCCCGTGTAAAGCATTTGTGCTTGATAGTGTTATTTAAAAATCTGATTTTTATAGAAGCAAATTTTCGAGAAACAGTAAAAATATGAATTGTTTGTTTATTTTTCACCGATCGCGGTGAAAAATAAAATAAAATGATGTTTTAAAAACGAATCCCCTCTCCACCCTGAAAAATAGAGGATTCGTCTTTTAGACTCGTTTGGTCATGAACGGCATATCCCAAGAATCGAAAGCAACCAAGTTTACGCAAAATGTCGAACAGAAAGAAAAACTTTTTTCTGGTATTCTTACACCAAGCCCCATGGAAGTAAAACCTGAGGCACATCAACGATCGCTAAATTCCACATAGAAGCAAAAGTAAATTCATTGGATTATTATAACAGTTTCGATGCAGATGAATAATTTTAGCTAGTGGGGATGAAAAGGGGTGGGGAATTTCAGTTTCGATAGTTAAATCGGATTTAAAACTTAATTCTAAATTGGCACGCGAATGTCGTCAAGAAAGCAATAAAAAGCTTGAGTCTCGATGGCGAATTGGGGAAGGTAAGAAATGAACGTGGTCTTAGAAAGGAATCGTGATCGCGGTAGAAATCTGGGTGGATGAAAAAATTGATAGCTGTGTGTTAAAAAACGTTTACATTGCGAAAAAATGCGAAAAATCTACTGCGACAAAATTTGATGGGGACAATTAAGCAGCTAATAGAATCTGGAAATGTTAATTTGAAAAAAAAAAAAAATCTTTTATTTTTAAATTAAAGGACAGTGCTCGTAGGTTTTAAGGGGATGGGGATTTTTAAATTTACGGGATTGAAAGAAAATGTTTCGCGGAAAAAGAATGTACATGAAAATCTGAAAGTAACTCAAGTTGAGAGACCTTGATTTTTTGTAAAGAGCTCGACAAATAGAGGATAAGAAAGTGCATTTGAACGTGACATTAGGCAGAGCAAATTATTTGGCGGTAAATAGATGTAGTGCTTTTTTTGTTAGAAACGGATTGAACAAGAATCGCAGGTAGTAAGATTGGTTTTTTTACTTTCTTTTTTTCTAATATATGGAAGAAAGTATAGGATTCGTGGAGAATTTTGAATTTTTACGGATTCGGACGTTTTGAGGTGTGCTGAGTCCATTTTGGGCATTTTTAGAAAATGTCTGTCCATGTGGTGTATGTGTGTGTGTCACGCATGTGTGTGACCAGATTTTTTTTGGCCGCTCTAAAGCAAAAACTACCGCATGAAATCCGCGCGAATTTCCACCAAGGGAAAAGTTTCTTGGGTTATGCGTGCCTGGTATTTCCCAAGAAGTAACTGGCGGAATAAAACAAAATTGGGTCCATATGTTGCCCTTAACAGATACTGGTGCTGATTCAATTTTGGTGTCAATAACTCAAGCAAGGGTTGAGCTATAGAACGTTTTTTTGTCAACAATTGTGACTGCTGTATCTCAAGAAATAATGAACGGAATGACACAAAATTTTATCAACAACTAGCCCTTAGAGGGCATAAGAGCTGATTCTATTTTGGTGACAACAGCTGAAAAGGGGGTGGAGCAATCGAACGTTCTTTTTTTCCATAGTGAGTGCCATATCTCAAGAAGTAATGCTATGTTCTGGATGAAATTTGGAATAAATGTAAATTCATATGCAAACAGGCGTTGGTTCAATTTTAGTGTCAATCGCTCCATGGGGGGGGGGGGGGTGAGTTTTTTTTTTCTGTGTGTGAAGAAAAATAGCTTTACAATAGCAACAATAATAAAGATAAATCGTTATAGACTGTCATCTGCGAATTTCGAGTGATTTCAATTGTTAGAAAAATGACCAGAAAATCACGATGATTTAACTAATTGACTGTTGCAATCTTGTGTTTGTTAACAAAGAATTAATTTGTAATTATTTTATGCAAGGCTTTTAAAATAATTTTCAGTTTATATTCTTGGCTTTGATTTTGAAAGAAATCGGGAATTGGGATGGTCGTCAAGTTTTGGTTTGTGTAATTATGCTTTTGTTGGGAATATTGCTTCCTCGTCAAGTATAGGGAGGAATCAGAATTATAAGAAAGATATAAAAAAAAACCGTGATGGCCACAACATACTAGTTTAAGGTTGGGCGTGAATCGGATTCATAGGACATAGGTTTCGCAGAATAGCGTTCATTTCCAAGAATCTTTTAAGTAAAAATTCATAAATAAATATTTGATTTATAATTTCAAAGCAACATTTGCTTGCTGCAGTTCAAAATATACTTTTCGGGAATTTTTTATAAATACATATTGCCGTAACGTCAATTCACGGCTGTACTCGAAGTGATTGTTTTGACAAATTTATCATAGGACGTTTTCTTTCTATTCTCAATGCTCAGCAATGTTTTTTAGATTTTACAATCCTTGAGTCAAATGAATATTGACCTTTTGCATTTAATAGTCGTAAATTTATATTATTCACTAGCTATTTTTTTCAGAGCGTGATTTTTAAATTTGGCAAAGCAAAATTGTAGTAATCATGAAAGAATACATTGGTATCGAGCTGCAGATAAAAATTCCGTACTATTCAGTTGTATTTTTTAAGAAGTCCATTAATCTAGAATTTAGTGTGCACCCTACGCTCGATAAAATTACTGGGTAGCAAAATCAGCCGCTTAGTTTGATAGAACAGCTAGGTATGAAATCAATGGGAAAACGTTTGAAAGTTGCTGCTTAAGAAAATCAACGTGCCTGGATAAAAAGATCAAAAAAGTTCAATATGCAGAAATGTGCGTTTTATTCGACCACGCATGCTAAAAAACGATTTCGGATAAGTAGGTGACCCGTGCGAAAACTTGCACTTGATAGTGGTAGTTTAAAAATCTGGTTTTTTTTTAGCAACAAATTATCGAAAAATTAGTTAAAGCTTGACCACGGAGAGATGACTGATGACCTTGAAGAGGAAACATCATTTGTAATACGTTATTATTATTTTGTTATACATAGGATCAGAGAGGACGCGTCGCTTACTACTTGTCGCTCTCTGACTGATTTTACCGATTACAAGTCTTGCAAATGATGTTTCCGCTTCAAAGACGTCCGCCATCTTTCCGTGGTCAATGATCTAGTTTTACAATGTAAAGTATTGAAATAAGCGAGCTTGTACAGTAAAGCAAATGTACAACAAATGAAAAAAAAAAGTGAAAAATTTGCTGTTACTGCCCTTTACCTGTCCCCGGCAGAAGATGTAACTTAATCCTTAATTGGCATGCGAAATTTTCTAAGGAAATGTTAAGGAACTATTATTTTACGGACGTATTTGAAGTAATTGTTTAAGTAATGGGGGGGGGGGAACTTGTAAAATATTAAAAAGAAGTATAAATTAGAGTAGCCGTGAAAAGCTAAAGCGTAGTATCTGTTTTTTTTTTTTTTTCTTTTGAGCAATCACGAATTGTTTAATATTGTCACCTTTCCAGAGTTGATGTTTCTCTGATTTTTCAGATTGTCATAACGACGAGAATAAGCTAACTCGCTGCTTAAATATTTATTCATGCAAATATTCGTCGCCAAGGTTACAAATCGTGTGCTCTCATTCAAGGCTGAACTTAAGCACATCTTACTTTTAAAAAGAGGGTCGGGGATGTAAAATTACGTTTTTTCAGAAAAAAAAACATATACGAAGATGAACTTAAAAATTAACACTTTATCAAAATACGAAATTTCAAGAACTGCTAAGCCATCAGTAAAGTTCGATAAGAAAGATAAATACATAACATTATACGATATTAATAATCTTCATCTTAAGTGATATCGGCCAATAAATCTTTATCTTTATTTTCGCATCCTAAATACATTTTTTTTCCTGATATGCATCATACTACCTATTCCTAAAATCCTCCGTCACGGGTGCAAATTTCTTGGCTCTTTCCATTCCATTCTATCTGCAAAAACAAGAAACTTAACGAGGATGTTCTTATCGCTATTCGCGATTGCAAAAAGCATAAGTTGCATTCAAAACGCCAAAATTCAAATGAATTCTGGGTGCAGTTCATTTTTGTTTGAAAGATGTTCATTTTTTTGCATTTTTGTCAGCCATTGTATTTTAGCTTTATTGTGCAAGCTTGCTTAATATGTTTACGTCGGATATAAAGCATGAAAAAGAATTCCAATTCCAATATTTTCCTATTGTTAGCATGAAATACAAAACGCGTTTCTTAAAATAGCTCAAAAACCCATTTCTGCTGATACTGCGCTTTACTTTCCCTCGGTAGTACTAGTCTCATCTCTGATACACAAAAAAGCGTTACGCGTTTCGTTTGAAATGAATGTTGTGTTGGAGCAGTTTTAATTTCAAGCAAATAAGAAAGTTCTAAAGCGTTTTTTCTTTTTAAACTACCTTCTAACAGCCATAATAGTTTCTTGAAGATGTGACCTCTTGCTTGAAATTATTTAAGACTTTTTTGTAAATATAACATCTAATAACGTTATTCCAAACACGACGTATGATTAAATGAAACTTTCGGCCTACAGCAGCTGTGTTAATTCTCGAACAGCGTTTGGTATGCTAGTTTACCTGCACCATTTTGAATTTGAAACACAGTGGACGAGCAGTTCACTCTCCGCTGGTCTTCTGAGATTTAATATAACCTTTCCTTCCGTGGTTGCATTTTATTTAAAATTTAATTGCCATTCGCTGTCATTTTTCCTCTTGATATAGGAAACGACCATTGATAGCTAATTTTAATTGAACTGCAAAGCAAAATTTCGCAAAAGTCACAAAACACTGATTTTGTGTCGAACTATTTGAATGATTTAAGTATTTTTTCTTTTGTAGCATTATCGAAAACAGTGTACGCTTTAACAAAGTAAAATCGTACATTTGAAGGAAACTGATCATTATAGTTTTCTCACACGAGTCCTCAAAGTTCATTTCAAGTTTGCTTGATTTAAGTTCTAGAACGACAATATTTTACGTCGCACGTTTTTAAATGGAACAAATATACAGATTTTCTTATCTTTCACTATTTTGTTACGCATTGAGATTAAATGGTTATACAGAAGCACAACGATCCCCCCCCCCTCGGGTTTACTGTTTTCATTAAAAATCTTCCATGTCCATCTGTGATGCACTAGCTGGCGATCACGGCAAGATGAATTCATAGAAGGCTTCAAAAATGTCTCAGGTCGATGATAAAAGACCTTTTCGAAAAAAATTTCAGAAGGTCGATTGTTTTAGGTTTAGGTTAGGTGTTAGGTTTTTCGTCAGGATGGAAGCCGTCTATCAATCTTTCTCGTTAAAAATATAGAGATCAACGTGAGTAAATAAAAATAAAAAAAAGTGGGGAGAAAGTATTTAAAAAAACCTTGAGATTGACTCTTTTCGCCTTCAGTTGGCCCGATGATTGTAAACTGAGAATGGGGTCTGGGGGCAAGAAACAAAAACCCTGGGGTGCAATGTGGGGAGGGGGTTGAGTCTCATCCCCCCAGAACCATTGGTTTTAGCACACATATTGCCAATACTGTTAAAACTGTATATCTGAATAGGGACTTTGATGCCGACCCCTCACCCAGAAGTTAAATTTGTACTGTACTAGTGACTGGCGCGGAGTTGAAAATCGTCTAAAACTTCTCTAAACTACGATAAGTACACAATCAAGTCTATTAACATTGAAAAAAACGAATTGAAATGAAGACGAAAAATTCAAAATAATAGTCATGATAAAAGAGCCATTCATTAATTACGTAAGGATAATTTTGGCAATTTTTGACCTACCTACCCCCAATAAGGGTACGTGAGATTTTTCACACCCCTTCCCCCCTAGTCTTACGTTCGATTCCATTTCGTTTTTCAGAACAATAAAATGTTGTTAGATAAGGATAAATTTGACGTAAATCAAAGATTTTTTGTTTCGACAGACAAGTTCTATTATTTTACTGCTGTCAACTATATTTTACCATTACACTATTAGATCCAGTCTTTGGAATATCATTTATCAGTAGTTATAAGTAAGTTTTTAAATAATCTTAGACATAAATGGGTAAAACAATGTACAAGCAAAAACCAATTTTAAAATGATGATCAACTAGTTTTTAATTTACTTCAAAGAATATGGATTACAAAAGTTAAATTGAGATCAATTCAGATCATCTAGATGGAATCTGTTTTATACATATGATGTGATACTAATTAAAAATAGAACATGCCATTTATAGTGCGATTATTTCATTATATTTTAAACTATTCGGTTTTAGTGTTACAAGTAAATCGCAATGCGTTGGGCACCACTGAATGCCAACAATGTTGAGATGCACTTTTAAGATTGGATTTGAATTTGGTAGTCTTGAGACATGCATTCCTAAATTAAAAGATAAGAATACAGTGTTTTCATTATGGAGTACTGTTGTGAAGATAGAATTCAAATTTATAAGTTTTATTTAGTTCTGCAAGATTGAATCAACTAAATGAAAACTTAAATTTCCTTAAACTAATCACATGGATAAATAACTGTCGAAATGTGACTGACGTTGCATTGAGCTTCCTGCAAATGGCACAAGTGAATTCTGGAAAAGTGACTGCGAGCATGTTGGCTTGGTCAAACATTAATGATTGAAAAAGCTAAATTTTAAGGCTAGGAACTTTAAACTGGTATGCTCTGCTTTTTAATTTTTTTTCATGTATTCGGTATATTATCAACATTTTAATAGTTTTGATTGTCATTGTTTGTGTCATTTAATTAATAGGGAAAGTGATTTAGAGTTTTTGTTAGATGTGTAATTATGTGTTCAGGTGTTAAAGTGGTGACTCTTTTAAGAATTTATTTTAACATAAAATAGGAGGTCTTGTGATCTGAACGTATATACTAGTAATGTACAATTGAACCTTCGTAATACGATTGTGTTTAATACGAAATCAGTGATAAAACGAATATCTTGTTTGTTAAGTTTAGTTTGCTATCTAATTACATTACAAATGTCACATAGGATACGTACATTTAATTGAAAGTATCGGCTACACCGAAGAAATGATTCTGACCTCTTTACTTAAAATGTAAATGAATACTGTAATTTTCTTTTTTTTAATTTTAATCATTTTTTTAGGTAGTAGAAGTCCTATTCTGTATCGAGAAGAAAAAATTAAATATTTTGGATGGAAAATAAAACCAGTACATTTGTTTACACTTGAACATTTCAATTAGCTAGGAGATAATTGTTAATCTTTTAATGTGGATTTCAACCTATTCCGCGATTGTCGATTATCAGCTTCCTTTTTCAATATATTCCAAAAACATTCATTTATAAGAAATAAATGTTTTTTTTTTCTGAATGTGCTAACAGTTAGATTACAATGTGTGCATTAGTGGTAATATTTTTTAAATATAGGTAAGCATTCTTTCGCTCTTCACAGTATCACTCATTCACGGTTGTTACGAATAACGCTGTTACGAGTACGGTTCTTACGAGTTCAACTGTTTTTAAATAGCGAGTGAAGTTTTAAGTACTTTCACAAAACATATTTAATTGGATGTTAAATTAAAATTACTACAAACACTTAACCACATCACCTCTGATAAATATAGCTGCTTCTTTCTATAAATAATTTTGAGACTGATTTATTGTTTGGGATGTTACCTATACCGTATATTAAGCAGTACAGCCGTGCGGTTCTTATTTTGCATATACGTCACTAAAAGCGTATTTTTTTAGTGTCTAGAGTGATGCAATCAAATCCATGAGAAATTTGCAAGTTTCATTCTGATAACTTTTTTCCTTACCGGCACCCGGGCCCGTCTACTTTAATATTTCCGGGGGGGGGGGGCAATGCAATTTTTATAAAAATGAAACAAAATCACGTGAGTTGCACTAATATGTAAAAAAAAAAATAATTTTTCAGTCAGGAGATTGGGGCAAGGGAACCCCTGACCCCTCTAAATGACGGGTTGACAGAAAAATGCTAGAAAAAGGGCGTTATTTGTTTGAGCCTAATATATTTCCTTTCAATAACGGATATCATTTAAATTTCATAATATAGAAGAATACATTTCAACACTGTACCTTTAGATAACACAAAAATAACTAGGAAAATTGACATCATAAATGCTTTGCATATATTGCATTATATTCCTAGGTCCCTTATTTTTAAGACTAAACTTGACCTGTGGGATTGGGGCCCTGAAAACAGCTTCCCTCGAGGCATTGCTTTGAAATGCTATTTGGATGACTTTGCGACCACGGCATATTTAAATCAGTTAAAAGTAGTATTGCGTAAAACTGCATCAGATTTTCTGCCGTGCTGTTTTTTTTCTTTTTTTAATTGGGTCACTTCTGTTGTCGGCGGATTTGATAGGAATGTCTAGTCTTTATAGCAGAGCTACTTTTATTCTACGAGATGGTATACTTAAAACTTTTTTTAATGCAAAAAACAAACTGGTCGTTTCAAAACAAATGAAGGGCTCGGGGCAGGAATGTGATATGCCGCCTAAATTTTTCATTAGGCCAATTTCCAACTGTTAAAAAAATATTTGAGCAATTTTTTAAAGGTATTATACATTTTTTTTCTGCAATACTAAAATGAGATATGTTTTTCTCTAAATGACATAAACCATTGTCGTTATCTTTTCAATTTTAGTTATGGGAGACTAAAATTTTGATTGAAAAGTCACCCACATCTTGTGACTTGTCACATTTCTGCCCTGAGCCCTTCATATATTGGTTATATTTATTTTTGAATGAGCTCTGTCAAGAGTGAATACGGATCAGCTAGCTTACTGTAATCAGCGTTGGATTTATCTATGAACTAAAAAAGCGATAGCTTAGGAGGACTTGTTGAGGGCCATTGAAAAAATAGTTTCCAAACGCCTGAAAACCTTCAATGTTTGGAAAAATACTGTTTTGATCTAAATGGGAGTCTACATAAGCGAAAATGACACATAATGAAATAAGGTCTGCTTTGCTACCGACAAAGTTTTGCGGACTACAAAAGGGACCCCGCACCTAAAATACCTTTGGACCCCGTTATGTCTAAAAATCCCGCCCTGGCTGTAATGGTAAACTGCAATACTTTGCCATGTGTAGTCGTATGACGTCAGAATTTGAAATGCCAGGGAAGCTTGCACGATGGAAATCAACGAATTGGAAACTCATATTCAGCTCATCATTGTATAAAATCTTTCTTTCCCCTTATCATACAAACAAAACGTCTAAAAGACTAGTGTACTTTTCGTTACTCCGATCCAAGCTTAGTCGGCATTTATATCAAATCGGAATTGACTGGAAATGGCTTCGGTGTTCGGTGGTAGAACGCTGCTTGGATAAAGGCAAACGTCGCAAAAGAGCGATTAAAATTACGAGTCTCCGTGGCGAATTTGTATAAGAAATGTCACGTGGTAGAAAATGTAGTGATGGTCGAAATCTGTGCTGGTCGGAAGTTTCTGTCTGTGAAATGTCTCGTAAGTAGCATTTTCTACTATTTTTTAACTCGCATTTGTATTTTTATACATAGGACAGTTTCCATTCAAATACTGTGGAATAACCTAGCGATAGTATGGTGCTGATGAAATCCTTCAAATAAATGTAAGAAAGTGCGAAGTTTTGCCTGCGACATGGAGGCGATGTAAAATAATTAGGACTTGTATATTGGGTCAATCTATACAGGTTCGACGGATGGGTGCGCTCGACCGTTCAAATTTTTTTAAAAACTCATATTCCAAAAGCTGCATATGAAAGATGTTTGAAACCACCGTTATTTTTTCTCTAAACTGGACCTTTGATTTTTTAGAGATCATCAAAAGTGATTTTCGTAGTTCAGAAATGGGACTTTTAGGCCTTTGCAATTTGGACAAAAAGTATTTGAATTATATTTATGGCAGTTAATTCAATGCTTTGATGTTAAAGTGCATAAGTTGATAGTCTTACATGCTGAGTTACGTAGCTGTTACTTAATAATTAAAATATTGGCAACATATTCAAGTTCAAGGTCAAGTGTAAAAATTTTTACTCATTTCAAAGGGGGATAGCTCGCGTAGGGGACGAAAACACAAAATAAAATACTGCAAAAACTAATCACTGGAACCATGCTTATAAGAATATGCAAATGTTGTTGTGTGTTCGTGTACCCTTAATACATTATAATCCCTCAAAAATGGTAAACATGACAAAAATGACATTTTTAGACCCCTGTAAACCAAAAGGGGATGGAATTAAAAATAAAATTTCTTGCCCAATTGAGTATTCTATTCAAGTACTATATATGTTATCTATATTGTTTTGTGTATTTGGTTTGTAAAAAGGATACCAGTTTTTGAAATATTGTGCAATTTTGCTAGTTAGTTCACACACTAAAACAGAAACGAAAAGTGTGAAAACTTCATTGCACCTTCTTTAATTACGTATATTGTGCTCTATGCAATATGTTACTCTGAAAAACATATTGTAAGTATAAAAATAGTTATTTTAATTTAATAACTTATGAAAATTGAACTCTATTTAATAGTTCTGTAGTTCTAATGGTGACCTCAAGTATATGGCGTTTTGGAATGCTTTACCAAGGCACATTCATAATTTGATACTTTAAAAATGTACCAGGACCAAGACAATTACAGAGGTTCTAAATTTAGTAATCAACACAGGCTTTATGTAATAACGTTCTTGACAATAATGGGCATTTTTTTTAATAGAATTTTTAGTAACACACTATTCTTCATACCTACTGCTAAGAGACAATTATTTTACTGTGATAATATTTAAGTAGGGTGGCATAAAGTAGTGATTGTTGTATTGGGAATTTTATTTGCAATGTCAAACCTTTCTTGCAGTATTTTTTCAGTTAGTTTACTATATTGAGTGCTCACAAAGATACATGCATGACTTCTAGTAGTTCTTTGCAAGCAATTCTTATTAGTATCAATGGTTTTACCTCTGATTCCGTTAAATTGTCCATTACCATGCAGAGAAATGCCACTCAGCTCAAGTTGACATCCGTTTCGTGAATTAACAAAGTTCTTTCTGTTTTTGTTATGCATTTGAGTCAAGTATTTCAGTACGCCTTTTCTGTGTCACCACCAGAACTATAATACTACTATGTGAGTTCATTTTTTTAAACCTGCATTGAAGCAAGAAATGAAAAACGCTCTCCCCCCCCCTTTTATCTATGTAAATATTATTTTTACATGTGTTAGGCAAGTTACACAAGTTAATATACAACGAGTATGTTTGTATGTATAAAAAATTTGATTGTGTAGATTATTACAATCTATAAATTAACTACTTAAGCAGTCAATCAAGTATCCAAGTATGTCCAAATATTTCTAAGCTATCAAATTAAAATAATTATTTTTATACTAACGACATATTTTGGCATGCAGTATGATATACTATATAGAGCACTATATACGTAATTTAAGAAAGTGCAATGAAGTTTTCACACTTTTTATTTCTCTTTTCGTGCGTAAATTAACTAGCAAAATTGCTCAATTTCAATGACCTGTATCTTTTTTTTACAAATCAAATACATAAAACAATATATATAACATGTATAGTATTGGAATAGAATATTCAATTGGCCAAGAAATTTTATTTTTAATTCCATCCCTTTTTGGTTTACATGGGTCTAAAAACGTCATTATTGGGATTTCTCCGATTTTTGAGGAGCTGTAATCTAAATTGTACACAAACACACAGCAACTGTTACATATTCCTATTAGCATGGTTCCAGTGATTAGTTATCGCCGTATTTCCTTTTGTTTTTCCGTCTCTTACGCGAGCTATTCCATTTTGAATCGAGTAAAACTTTTACATATTACCTTGAACTTTAACCTGTTGCCATTATTTTAATTATTATATTATAGCCACGTAGCTTAGCATGTAAAACTATCATCTTATGCACTTTAACGTCAAAGCGTTAAATTAACTGCAATAAAGGTAATTCAAATAGATTTCTGCCAAAATGCAAAGGTCTAAAAGTTCAATTTTTGACTACGAAAATCACATTTCTTGACCTCTAAAAAAATCAATGCTCCAGTTTAGAGAAAAAAAAAAGTGGTTTTAAACGTCTTATATATGCAGCTTTAAGGAATATAAGTTTCAAAAAAATTAAAAATTGTCGAGCGCACCCATCCGTCGAACCTCTATGGATGATCCTATTGCGAATAGAAGAAAGAAATATAACATTGTAATGGTAATTTTTCAACTAAATAACAATGTATTTTGCATCATTATACGATGCATTCTCTTCCTGGTTTTAGGGGTTGAATTCTAGTAGGGGAGCTAAACGACAAAAATCAATGGAAAACTGCAAATTATGATAAGAAATATGCCATTTGGTAGGATGTTGTTTATCACTTTAAAATGAAATTAAGACCCAGAGGCCAGAAATATGCCATTTGGTAGGATGTTGTTTATCACTTTAAAATGAAATTAAGACCCAGAGGCACTTTCAAAAACCGTTTAAAACCAAGATGGCGGCGTTTTTCAAAATGACTACCCATATTACAGTTTTTTTAAATATATGTTGTACAAAAGAGGTTTTTTTATATTGAATTATAGGTTTTCAGGTCACACATTTCATTTTGTATGTGAGAAAAAGCTTTCGGTGCCTTTTTTTAAATATAATTTTATTACTTACAAAAGAGATTACGTGCTTTTCAAAGTACCAATATAAAAATAGGAAAAATATTAAATTCAAATATGTACAAAAGTATTAGTACTACGTCGTTAGTCGAACAGTACTTCATTCTTCGCATTAATTTTTGCATAATAGTGTGTAGGACAGACCACCACTTCTGCAGCTACACTTGTTCCTGCCGATTTTGCAGGTGCACTTTTTGAGCTCAGTGCATGAATCAGAAATATCCGGTAACTCAGAGCAATTCAGCTTCCATCCAACCTTATTCACTTGGAGATGGTGCACACACGATATGTTTGTGAGCTTGTCCCCCAATGTGTCCAGCTTTGAAAGCGCTACGCAATACTTGTTGCTGGCAAACTTTCAAGTTGCCTGTTATTTTTTTTTTTCGTCATAAACCATTTTTTCCTTGCATCATTTACAGTGTCGCTATAACTAGTGGAAAAGTGCAGTAGTACTACAATTTACCTTTCAAAAGTATCAAAAACTTCGCTCGGTATAGAACTTTGAGGTTTTGAAAAAAATAAAAAAATGCCACAGTTTCTTCTTTAAATATCACCCTTGCCTCCCAAGTGGATTTTAGGGACTTCCCAGTGAATCTAGGAATGCTGTTACAAAACCTGTTTGATTGCTAATGTAGAAAAAGTAATCTTTTCATTTGACCAATAGGCCCCTTGCACCTCATCCTCGCATGCATTTGTATAGTTTTCTGAAAAGTAAGTTTGAACCGAAGCTCTTGTGGAATCTGTTT
The DNA here is from genome assembly GCF_026930045.1 of Uloborus diversus. Taxonomy (NCBI): domain Eukaryota; kingdom Metazoa; phylum Arthropoda; class Arachnida; order Araneae; family Uloboridae; genus Uloborus; species Uloborus diversus. The sequence goes on from NW_026558745.1 coordinate 82,574, forward strand.
TAATTTCATCTTTTGAGTTTGTGCTATACTCACCTTGTTTATCTCTAACTTGAAAGTCGCCCGTTAAGATATGGCGGGTGAAAGTTGTGTCTACATTTTAATGAAACTATTGCCTCTTTGGTGATATTTTGATAGTTGAGATGTAACCCTAACTCCAGCGGATGAACCCTAAACACCGGTATTCGCGTTCATTGTTGATCACTTTTTCGTTTCTTTATTCTCCTGAAATGACACACCAGTAAAACAGTTAAGTGACCGGATCGAAATCAGCCTTGTCACAATAAAGATTTTCCCTGCATGTTAAATATTACCAAAACATATTATCAAATGTTTATGCCGGGGCGCGAGTTTTATTGTTGAAACAAGCGGGTTACTCGATCATCGGCTATTATTTATATGAGGATGTACAAATGGAACAAGAGCTTAAGCAATAAAATTTTTATCACAAGAATGCCACTTTCCACTGTGCCTTCGTACCGTACTATGCTAATACGATTGTTTTCTCCAGTTTTCTCCAATTGATAGCATTTCATTTGCTTATCGATTTTAACTTCATTGAGAATGATTTATGGAACACTCGATTCTTCATTCGTAGCAGATTCACAATCCAGACTCAAAAGTTAGTGAATCTGCACATGTTAGGACAGTTGTTAGTCTTACATTCATTATTTTGAATGTCGCGCTTTAACCTCTCTACAACATCTCGTGGTTTCTCGTGGAATGCAATTTTAGCATGTTGCATTTAAAGCGAAGTAAAATTTTCATTTATTTGACATACACCTAGCATGTCAACTGCAGTTTGACAGATACAGATTACGTTAAGTGGTAAGCGTCCGTTGCTGATGGAAAAATGCTACGTCTATTATGGGATAAAAAAAAAATCCTTTAACGTATTTTTTTTTTTTTTTAAGGTTACTGCATCTGTCGGAAATTAATGAAGTTAAAAAAATTGAGTAGATAAGTTAAACCCTTTGCAGATTCTGCCGTTTACCTGCATACGGCTGACCGCAGCGTGCAAAGAAATACGGCTCGATTAGCAGTAATTTTTAATAAACATAGATGGCAGCACTGCAGAACATATTGTCTTCGCTGGATCTTCGACGAATTATTTTTCATTCCACATCTTCTTTTCATCTCCGAAGTTTCCAAATCTATATAGTTTTATATAGATCTTTTATTTTGTAACCGCCGCACCTTTAGGAATAAAGGACTATAAGTTCGAATATTTCGAATAAAACTTTATTTCCTTTTAAACCATTAATAAATTGTAGGGTACGTTTCTAGCTTTTTCTTATGATCATAGATGGCAGCACTACGATATAAAACCTTCGTTGAAGCAAGGCTTTATTCGATACGCGTCTTATATCGAACTATAAGTTGTCAATGTCGACTCCCGCTACAACACGATTCAACTTACGCGAAATGGCTATAACGCGAGTTTTTCCCCTAGTTACAAATTTTAGAGCTGAAGCGATTTCTTCATCCACAACACGAATTTTTTTTAGAAGGAAGTATCGGTTTCGTTATTGGCTACTAAATATTGATTTCGGGAATATTATTACATCGCTTCAAGCATCACTGAGAGCGAAAGTTCACACAACAAATTAGTGTACGCATCGAGTTGTTAGTGCATGAAATAACCGCTCAGCATCTTTTATTTATTTATTTTTTGCATTCTAAATATTAAAATTGATGAAATATATTGGTTTTTTAGTTTCACCTTTATCTAAACTTTGTGAAGCTGGGAAGAAAAAGAAAGTTTCTGATTTTTTTAAGGGGGGGGGGGGCTAAGATTCTCGAGGTGCTTGAACAACTACAAAACGCCGATGGTAGCGCAACAATAACTATGAGTGGATCTTCCTTGCGTACAATTAAATGTCAAAACAAAACGATATCCGTAAAAAATCAGAACTTAGTTTTAATATTTAAGCTTGTAGATCAGTCTAGCAAAGTAAATATTCTGAAAATGGAAGCTGCTCTTGTTTTATGGATTAAAGAGATCAGGAAGAGGGGCTGTTGTCACAAATTGAGCCACAAATGATCATAGAGCATTAATTATCAGTACCTTCCTTTTTCAACTCATAAATAAGTTACTATATCTACTGTACAGTGTACAGTACTATTTTAGGGCATCATTTTATTATTACTACATACTGTGCGTACCGTGCTGTTTTATGTCTTCCCCTCCAAATGATCATTCATTTTTTGCATCTTAAAGTAGTTCATGTTGAATAGAACCCTTTTTATTTTTTAAATACAGTAAAAGTTATGTTCTTTATGTAAAAATCTGTAATGTATAGTTGAGGAATGCTTTAAAGCAGTTTGAGGGGTGTTTATAAGCGTTTAAAGGAATTCGGTACGCTTCTAAAAATATTATGTACATATATTTTTCCTCAACGCGAAATTTCGAATTACGCGAGGAGTCTTGGAATGCATCCCTCGCGTAAGTCGAGACTCGACTGTAAATACTTTTAATATCGAACTATACTGTTATGTTTTTTTAGAACGAATAGAGTGAAACCTTGGTTGAAGTAATGTTTAAATTAAAAATCCCTATTCTGAACTCTAAATGCCAGCTTATTTATTTATTTATTTATTTATTGTTGCTTATCGTTTTCCTTTCTTTTTATTGATCTTAGTGTTTGATTCCAACACAAACAAGAAGAACCTTCTCAGAATTGTGTCGAATATAAAGCCTTATCCAGTTTATCAATTCATTTCCACTCATTGCGTGTTTGCATCATCTAGCGCAGTCTCGCTGCTGATAGTATTAAGTGAGCAAGAGTAACACACTTCATTCTATGAGGATTCGAGCACCCTCGTTGCCTTTTAAAATTACTTTTTTCGGCAGTAGTGTTTTCCCTTAAATGTCAGATTTTTAAAAACTGTTTAAGATATGTTTTTTGTCTTTAAACTTCTGTTCAAACTATGAGAAAAATACTATTAAAAACCAACGTTTTACTTGGGTATCGTTTATGGTTAAACAACTATTTGGTAACAACTGGCTTTAACTGAAGAAACAACAGATAGTTTACTGTCAAATGTCCCAAAACATGAATCAAAATTGTTAAAAAAAAAAAAAAAAAAAACTCTTACTATTTATGTAGGGGAGAGTGGAGCTGATTTTTTCACGAGTTAATTGTTCCCATTGAAATAGGTCAATGAAGAAAAAAAGATAAATATATTTAGTTAATACATGATGAAAGAAATGAAAGCAAAAAAAAAAAAAAAAAAAAAAAAAAAACAAATTGCTGCAACGCTCAAACTGGAAGTTTGCAAACTGCTGTTGGAAGACCTCATTTATATTTGAGTTGAAAGACGAGAAAAATACTAAATTTAATTGATTTGATTGATCTAATGTCGGTTTATCTTGCAGACCCTTTTCGAATTTTTAAACTGCGTCGCAGAGCGCTAAAAATAGTCTGCCACCGTATTAAGGAAGGTGACTACTATTAAAAAATTACACTGTAGGTGTACAATGCATGCATAAAATAGTATTCAAAGTTTTCTTTTGTTTTTTATTGTATTAATGGTTTGTTTTCTTTTTAGTGACTGATGATGAAAGAGTTCCACCCTGAAAACGTTTTTCGGCTGCACTGTAACCAGTTGCATGTAACATCCCTGCTTCTAGTCCGTCGAAAGATTGACATTCAACTATGAAGACCAGCAGTGATCGCATAGTCGTGGTTTGAAACATCTTGTGACGGGGCACACTCACCATTTCTTTTCCTTCTGCTGATGGAAAGAAAACATCCAAATAGCCCCACAAAACTTTTATCCATAATCTGCAACGGCCCTTCAGACTGATTATGAAATATTCACTGATGTCGTTTCATGCGTCTTTCTGTTAGCTTAGAGTAAACTCTGAGCGCAAAAGCTACTGTGTATGAACAGGAACTGCTGTTTTAGAACAAATTCAAGAATTTAGTGTCAAGAAATCAAAAATTGTAATACTTAAAATAGTGACCAAGATCCGAGGAATTTATTGTATTGTTTTCTGCTTAAATATGCGTTATGTATTTTATTTTGAAATAAAATCTAGCGTAACTCAAGCACTGGGGCGAGGGAAAGGACGATTGCTTTCCCTCATCCTCTGGTAAGCAAAAGGTAAGTGACACTCCAGTCTTTTAGGTTAATTTGAAGATGGTCGAGATAAATTGTAATCCGTTTGAAAGAGTCAGATGGAGGCAGTATTTTTTTCTCCAGACGAATGTTTGCTATGAAACAGAAATAATAATTTTGAATGAATCCTTTTGAAAAAATTTCTCAACAAATTACTATTAATAATTGCACAATATTCGTCTGTTCTTAAAAAAAGGAAAGTTTTGTGTTTATACTAATTCGCATTTTTCTACTTCATTAGTATCAAAAGTCAGGTCAAAGATACTCATTTGACCCATTACACAATTTATATGATTTTTGTTATGAATAAGATTTAATTCTAGTTTATATCATAAGAGCCTGAATTATATTTCATTTACCTGCAAAAACGTTTCTTATTTGTTAGAGACAAATAATTTTTGAGATTGAAGTAACGCAACAATTTTCAAAATCCCCCTGATTCAAAGACAAAACAGGAATATCGCTCAGGGAAATTTGGAAGAAGAGTGCTACAATACAAAAATTTTTATTTTTCATTCGCTTTAAGGCCTGTAAAGGGCGTTATCTTCTTTGGAAAATAATGAGAGATTTTTTTTGTCATGATATTAACCACTGGAGAGCACAGCAAACTTACTTTTATTAAAGCAAATTGCTTGAAGAGTAACTTCAAACCCTTTTTACGTAAAATTTCGATTCTTCGTATTGTTGAAAAGAGACTCAAATTCCAACTATTAATTACTTCGTCAGGTTTGCATTAATCAATGTAGGGTTCTAGAATACAATAAGATCACTACAGAGTCAAAATATCTATGAAATACAGCACCTTTTTCAAGCTCCGACAAAATTCCATTTAACTTTACAGTGTTCTGACGATTTATCGTGCATCACAATTATCATTCACTGGGAATTCACTTCAGTTCCTAACAGTATGGTGGCACTCTTCTTCCTAATGAGCGGTGTAGGGGAGATCGGGGAAGTTTTGATTACGCCATGAATTCTTGTACTTTGGGCTAAGTATTAACACATTACTAAAATATAAAAAATTAAAGAAATTAAAATAAATAAATATACATTTGTTACCAAGTCACTTTAGAGAACCAACCCCGTAGCACGGGTACGTTTTCCAACATATAAAATTGGGTTTGGGCAAGTTTTCCAAATCGTTTAAATGGTCTATAATAAAGGTAAAATAAACATGGATTGTAACGTAAAATTTATATTTAAATTCATTGGTAAGAACAATGAGTACATTCTTAATAATTTATTACATTAAAATGTATTATAACAATAATGAAAGTTAGTCATAGTCATCTTCCATATCACTGTGACAGTGAATGCAAACAGAAAACGAAGAGTCTTCGTTTTTGACGCGCGCTACGTGAGCCCATTCCTTGCAACGTATCCACTGAATCCACTTTTCTTTTCGCTTTGAGTTAGAAAAGGTATCAAAGCAATATAGGCAAACACAGTCTTCATCTTCTTCCTCACTTGATACATTGGCATATTTAGTTTTATTTTTTTTTAATCCGGCGAAATGTCTTCTCTCTTTTTTCGTCACCAAATAGCTAAGGCTTCAGAGTTTATTTTCATTTTTCAAAATGACTGTGTTGGACTTGTAACCCTAATTGTGGTTGACATGGTTCATTGAGAATAATTGAAGAGGAACTGGCTGGACGACTGTCAGAAGCGTTAGTAGTTGGGCATACATTATTTACTTTGTCTGGAGCCGATCTGTCTGTGAAATAGGAAGGCATAAAATCTGTATCAGTGAAAATTTCAGGACTGAGTGGATATATTCGGTTTGTGGAACTTCGACCTGAGGTACTTCAAATTGAGGAACTTCAGTTGGAGACAACTGAGCATTAATGAATTTAGCAGGGCCCGTAACCGACAAGTCTCGTTCGATACCGGTTGATTGCATTGGCCGTTTACACCATTTATTAGCCGGCTCACTAAAAAAGAAATTTCTGTAGAAATTCTTTTTTTTTCATTTCTTCAATGGGTAACATCGATTTGGATGAGGCCCCGGGCCCGTAATCGGAAGTTCTCAGGTTCTGTCCCGACTGAGTGCGCTGCCTGCTTACACCTTTTAGTAGCCGGCTCCCTAGAAAAGAAATTTATAATTGTACTTTTTTATCAATAAAAGTATTTTTTTCTTCGACGGGAAACATCGGCTTGGATGAGGTATTAAACTGTGGTTCTACATACTTATTCTAAATGCAGTTTTCATTAAAATTAAATCAGCAATAAGGAAGGCGCATTTTTTGTATTTATAATTTTTCGCATGCCCCCTGACGACGGCCGGACGGCTCGACCGGTAAGGCGCTGGGCCTGCAACCGCAAGGTAACTGGTTCGATACCGGCTGATTGCTTTAGTCTGTTCCACTATTTATTAGACCTACTAGAAAAGAAATTTATTGTTTTAGTTTTTTGTCAATCACATTTTTTCTGTATTTTTTTTTCTTCAACGGGAAACATCGGCTTTGGATGAGGTATTAAACTCTGGTTCTACCTCATTATTCTAAATGCAGTTTTCATTAAAATTAAATCAGTAATAAGGAAGGTGCATTTTTTGTACTTATAATCTTTAATACGGCGCGTAACAAAGCCGCGATGGCGTAACCGGTGAGGCCCCGGGCCTGAGACTGGAAGGTCGCGGGTGCCTGGGTGGATTGGTGGGTGAGCGGGTGGTAGGGTTTGGTTTGTTGGAAGCCTGGCAGGGTTGGTTGGCTGGTTGGATGTTTGGTGAGTGGCTGGTTTGTCAGTTGGTGTGTGGTTGGATAAGTTGCCTGGTTGGTTGGCTGGCTGTTTAGTTGGTTGGTTGGTTGGTTAAGTGGTTGGTTGCTGGGTTGGCTGGCTGGCTGAGTGGGTGAGCGGGTGGTCGGGTTTTGTTTGTTTGCTGCCTGGCAGGGTTGGTTGGCTGGCTGTCTAGTTGGTTGGTTGGTTGGCCAATAGGTTGGCTGGCTGGCTTGGTGGGTGAGCGGGTGGTAGGGTTTGGTTTGTAGGCTGCCTGGCAGGGTTGGTTGGCTAGCTGTCTAGTTAGTTGGTTGGTTGGTTGGTCAATAGGTTGGCTGGCTGGCTGTTTCTAGCTTGGTGGGTGCCTGGCAGGGTTGGTTGGCTGGCTGTCTAGTTAGTTGGATGGTTGGTTGGTTAATTGGTTGGTCAACAGGTCGGCTAGCTGGCTGTTTCTGGCTTGGTGGGTGAGCGGGAGGTAGGGTTTGTTTTGTTGGCTGTTTGACAGGTTTGGTCGGCTGGCTGTCTAGTTAGTTGGTTGGTTGGTTGGTTAATTTGTTGGTCGATAGGTTGGCTGGCTGGCTGTTACTGTCTTGGTGGGTGAGCGGGTGGTAGGGTTTGGTTTGTTGGCTGCCTGGAAGGGTTGGTGGGCTGGCTGTCTAGTTAGTTGGTTGGTTGTTTGGTTAATTGGTTGGTCGATAGGTTGGCTGGCTGGCTGTTTCTGGCTTGGTGGGAGAGCGAGTGGTAGGGTTTGGTTTGTTGGCTGCCGGGCAGGTTTGGTTGGCTGGCTGTCTAGTTAGTTGGTTGGTTAATTGGTTGGTCGATAGGTTGGCGGGCTGGCTGTTTCTGGCTTGGTAGATGAGCGGATGGTAGGGTTTGGTTTGTTGGCTGCCTGGCAGGGTCTGTTGGCTGGCTGTCTAGTTAGTTGGTTGGTTGGTTTGTTAATTGGTTGGCCGATAGGTTGGCTGGCTGGCTGTTTCTGGCTTGGTGGATGAGCGGATGGTAGGGTTTGGTTTGTTGGCTGCCTGGCAGGGTTGGTTGGCTGGCTGTCTAGTTAGTTGGTTGGTTGGTTTGTTAATTGGTTGGCCGATAGGTTGGCTGGCTGGCTGTTTCTGGCTTGGTGGATGAGCGGATGGTAGGGTTTGGTTTGTTGGCTGCCTGGCAGGGTTGGTTGGCTGGCTGTCTAGTTAGTTGGTTGGTTGGTTTGTTAATTGGTTGGCCGATAGGTTGGCTGGCTGGCTGTTTCTGGCTTGGTGGATGAGCGGATGGTAGGGTTTGGTTTGTTGGCTGCCTGGCAGGGTTGGTTAGCTGGCTGTCTAGTTAGTTGGTTGGTTGGTTGGTTACTAGGTTGGTCATTCGGTTGGCTGGCTGGCTGTTTCTGGCTTGGTGGGTGAGCGGGTAGTAGGGTTTGGTTTGTTGGCTGCATGGCAGAGTTGGTCGGCTGGCTGTCTAGTTAGTTAGTTGGTTGGTTTGTTAATTGGTTGGCCGATAGGTTGGCTGGCTGGCTGTTTCTGGCTTGGTGGATGAGCGGATGGTAGGGTTTGGTTTGTTGGCTGCCTGGCAGGGTTGGTTGGCTGGCTGTCTAGTTAGTTGGTTGGTTGGTTTGTTAATTGGTTGGCCGATATGTTGGCTGGCTGGCTGTTTCTGGCTTGGTGGATGAGCGGATGGTAGGGTTTGGTTTGTTGGCTGCCTGGCAGGGTTGGTTGGCTGGTTGGTTGGTTACTAGGTTGGTCATTCGGTTGGCTGGCTGGCTGTTTCTGGCTTGGTGGGTGAGCGGGTGGTAGGGTTTGGTTTGTTGGCTGCCTGGCAGGGTTGGTTGGCTGGCTGTCTAGTTAGTTGGTTGGTTGGTTGGTTACTAGGTTGGTCATTCGGTTGGCTGGCTGGCTGTTTCTGGCTTGGTGGGTGAGCGGGTGGTAGGGTTTGGTTTGTTGGCTGCATGGCAGAGTTGGTCTGGCTTTGGTCGGCTGGCTGTCTAGTTAGTTGGTTGGTTGGTTTGTTAATTGGTTGGCCGATAGGTTGGCTGGCTGGCTGTTTCTGGCTTGGTGGATGAGCGGATGGTAGGGTTTGGTTTGTTGGCTGCCTGGCAGGGTTGGTTGGCTGGCTGTCTAGTTAGTTGGTTGGTTGGTTTGTTAATTGGTTGGCCGATAGGTTGGCTGGCTGGCTGTTTCTGGCTTGGTGGATGAGCGGATGGTAGGGTTTGGTTTGTTGGCTGCCTGGCAGGGTTGGTTGGCTGGCTGTCTAGTTAGTTGGTTGGTTGGTTGGTTACTAGGTTGGTCATTCGGTTGGCTGGCTGGCTGTTTCTGGCTTGGTGGATGAGCGGATGGTAGGGTTTGGTTTGTTGGCTGCCTGGCAGGTTTGGTTGGCTGGCTGTCTAATTAGTTGGTTGGTTGGTTAATTGGTTGGTCGATAGGTTGGCGGGCTGGCTGTTTCTGGCTTGGTGGATGAGCGGATGGTAGGGTTTGGTTTGTTGGCTGCCTGGCAGGGTCTGTTGGCTGGCTGTCTAATTAGTTGGTTGGTTGGTTTGTTAATTGGTTGGCCGATAGGTTGGCTGGCTGGCTGTTTCTGGCTTGGTGGATGAGCGGATGGTAGGGTTTGGTTTGCTGGCTGCCTGGCAGGGTTGGTTGGCTGGCTGTCTAGTTAGTTGGTTGGTTGGTTTGTTAATTGGTTGGCCGATAGGTTGGCTGGCTGGCTATTTCTGGCTTGGTGGATGAGCGGATGGTAGGGTTTGGTTTGTTGGCTGCCTGGCAGGGTTGGTTGGCTGGCTGTCTAGTTATTTGGTTGGTTGGTTTGTTAATTGGTTGGCCGATAGGTTGGCTGGCTGGCTGTTTCTGGCTTGGTGGATGAGCGGATGGTAGGGTTTGGTTTGTTGGCTGCCTGGCAGGGTTGGTTGGCTGGCTGTCTAATTAGTTGGTTGGTTGGTTGGTTAATTGGTTGGTCGATAGGTTTGCTGGCTGGCTTGTTCTGGCTTGGTGGATGAGCGGGTGGTAGGGTTTGGTTTGTTGGCTGCCTGGCAGGGTTGGTTGGCTGGCTGTCTAGTTAGTTGGTTGGTTGGTTTGTTAATTGGTTGGTCGATAGGTTGGCTGGCTGGCTGTTTCTGGCTTGGTGGGTGAGCGTGTGGTAGGGTTTGGTTTGTTGGCTGCCTGGCAGGGTTGGTTGGCTGGCTGTCAGGTTAGTTGGTTGGTTGGTTAATTGGTTGGTCGATAGGTTGGCTGGCTGGCTGTTTCTGTCTTGATGGGTGAGCGGGTGGTTAGGTTTGGTTTGTTGGCTGCCTGGCAGGGTTGGTTGACTGGCTGTCTAGTTGGTTGGTTGGTTTTAATTAATTGGTTGGTCGATAGGTTGGCTGGCTGGCTGTTTCTGGCTTGGTGGGAGAGCGGGTGGTAGGGTTTGGTTTGTTTGCTACCTGGCAGGGTTGGTTGGCTGGCTTGCTAGTTAGTTGGTTGGTTGGTTGGTTAATTGGTTGGTAGATAGGTTGGCTGGCTGGCTGTTTCTGGCTTGGTGGGTGAGCGGGTGGTAAGGTTTGGTTTGTTGGCTGCCTGGCAGGGTTGGTTGGCTGTCTGTCTAATTAGTTGGTTGGACGATAGGTTGGCTGGCTGGCTGTTTCTGGTTTGGTGGGTGAGCGGGTGGTAGGGTTTGGTTTGTTGACTGCCTGGCAGTGTTGGTTGGCTGTCTGTCTAATTAGTTGGTTGGACGATAGGTTGGCTGGCTGGCTGTTTCTGGTTTGGTGGGTGAGCGGGTGGTAGGGTTTGGTTTGTTGGCTGCCTGGCAGGGTTGGTTGGCTGGCTGTCTAGTTAGTTGGTTGGTTGGTTGGTTGGTTGGTTGGTTAATTGGTTGTTCGATAGGTTGGCTGGCTGGCTTGTTCTGGCTTGGTGGATGAGCGGGTGGTAGGGTTTGGTTTGTTGGCTGCCTGGCAGCATTGGTTGGCTGGATGTCTAGTTATTTGGTTGGTTGGTTTGTTAATTGGTTGGTCGATAGGTTGGCTGGCTGGCTGTTTCTGTCTTGGTAGGTGAGCGGGTGGTTAGGTTTGGTTTGTTGGCTGCCTGGCAGGGTTGGTTGGCTGGCTGTCTAGTTGGTTGGTTGGTTGGTTGGTTAATTGGTTGGTCGATAGGTTGGCTGGCTGGCTGTTTCTGGCTTGGTGGGTGAGCGGGTAGTAGGGTTTGGTTTGTTGGCTGCCTGGCAGGGTTGGATGGCTGGCTTGCTAGTTAGTTGGTTGGTTGGTTGGTTGGTTGGTTAATTGGTTGGTCGATAGGTTGGCTGGCTGGCTGTTTCTGGCTTGGTGGGTGAGCGAGTAATAGGGTTTGGTTTGTTGACTGCCTGGCAGGGTTGGATGGCTGGCTTGCTAGTTAGTTGGTTGGTTGGTTGGTTGGTTGGTTAATTGGTTCGTCGATAGGTTGGCTGGCTGGCTGTTTCTGGCTTGGTGGGTGAGCGAGTAATAGGGTTTGGTTTGTTGGCTGCCTGGCAGGGTTGGTTGGCTGGCTGTCTAGTTAGTTGGTTGGTTAATTGGTTGGTCGATAGGTTGGCTGGCTGGCTGTTTATGGCTTGGTGGGTGAGCGGGTGGTAGGGTTTGGTTTGTTGGCTGCCTGGCAGGGTTGGTTGGCTGGCTGTCTAGTTGGTTGGTTGGTTAGTTAGTTAATTGGTTGGTCGATAGGTTGGCTGGCTGGCCGTTTGTGGCTTGGTGGGTGAGCGGGTGGTAGGGTTTGGTTTGTTGGATGCCTGGCAGGGTTGGTTGACTGGCTTGCTAGTTAGTTGGTTGGTTGGTTGGTTGATTGGTTTGTAGATAGGTTGGCTGGCCGGCTGTTTCTGGCTTGGTGGGTGAGCGGGTGGTAGGGTTTGGTTTGTTGGCTGCCTGGCAGGGTTGGTTGGCTGGCTGTCTAGTTAGTTGGTTGGTTGGTTGGTTAATTGGTTGGTCGATAGGTTGGCTGGCTGGCTGTTTCTGGCTTGGTGGGTGAGCGGGTGGTAGGGTTTGTTTTGTTGGCTGGCTGTCTAGTTAGTTGGTTGGTTATTTGGTTAATTGGTTGGTCGATAGGTTGTCTGGCTGGCTGTTTCTGGCTTGGTGGGTGAGCGGGTGGTAGGGTTTGGTTTGTTGGCTGCCTGGCAGGGTTGTTTGGCTGGCTGTCTAGTTAGTTGGTTGGTTGGTTGGTTAATTGGTTGGTCGATAGGTTGGCTGGCTGGCTGTTTCTGCCTTGGTGGGTGAGCGGGTGGTAGGGTTTGGTTTGTTGGCTGCCTGGCAGGGTTGTTTGGCTGGCTGTCTAGTTAGTTGGTTGGTTGGTTGGTTAATTGGTTGGTCGATAGGTTGGCTGGCTGGCTGTTTCTGGCTTGGTGGGTGAGCGGGTGGTAGGGTTTGGTTTGTTGGCTGCCTGGCAGGGTTTGTTGGCTGGCTGTCTAGTTAGTTGGTTGGTTGGTTGGTTAATTGGTTGGTCGATAGGTTGGCTGGCTGGCTGTTTCTGGCTTGGTGGGTGAGCGGGTGGTAGGGTTTGGTTTGTTGGCTGCCTGGCAGGGTTGGTTGGCTGGCTTGCTTGTTAGTTGGTTGGTTGGTTGGTTAATTGGTTAATTGGTTGGTCGATAGGTTGGCTGGCTGGCTGTTTCTGGCTTGGTGGGTGAGCGGGTGGTAGAGTTTGGTTTGTTGGCTGCGTGGCAGGGTTGGTTGGTTGGCTTGCTTGTTAGTTGGTTGGTTAATTGGTTAATTGTTTGGTCGATAGGTTGGCTGGCTGGCTGTTTCTGGCTTGGTGGGTGAGCGAGTGGTAGGGTTTGGTTTGTTGGCTGCCTGGCAGGGTTGTTTGGCTGGCTGTCTAGTTAGTTGGATGGTTGGTGTGTTAATTGGTTGGTCGATAGGTTGGCTGGCTGGCTGTTTCTGGCTTGGTGGGTGAGCGGGTGGTAGAGTTTGGTTTGTTGGCTGCCTGGCAGGGTTGGTTGACTGTCTGTCTAATGAGTTGGTTGGTCGATAGGTTGGCTGGCTGGCTGTTTCTGGCTTGGTGGGTGAGCGGGTGGTAGGATTTGGTTTGTTTGCTGCCTGGCAGGGTTGGTTGGCTGGCTGTCTAGTTAGTTGGTTGGTTGGTTGGTTAATTGGTTGTTTGATAGGTTGGCTGGCTGGCTTGTTCTGGCTTGGTGGATGAGCGGGTGGTAGGGTTTGGTTTGTTGGCTGCCTGGCAGGGTTGGTTGGCTGGCTGTCTAGTTGGTTGGTTGGTTATATGGTTGGTCGATAGGTTGGCTGGCTGGCCGTTTCTGGCTTGGTGGATGAGCGGATGGTAGGGTTTGGTTTGTTGGCTGCCTGGCAGGGTTGGTTGGCTGGCTGTCTAGTTAGTTGGTTGGTTGGTTTGTTAATTGGTTGGCCGATAGGTTGGCTGGCTGGCTGTTTCTGGCTTGGTGGATGAGCGGATGGTAGGGTTTGGTTTGTTGGCTGCCTGGCAGGGTTGGTTGGCTGGCTGTCTAGTTAGTTGGTTGGTTGGTTGGTTACTAGGTTGGTCATTCGGTTGGCTGGCTGGCTGTTTCTGGCTTGGTGGGTGAGCGGGTGGTAGGGTTTGGTTTGTTGGCTGCATGGCAGAGTTGGTCGGCTGTCTGTCTAATTAGTTGGTTGGTTGGTTGGTTAATTGGTTGGTCGATAGGTTGGCTGGCTGGCTGTTTCTGGCTTAGTGGGTGAGCGGGTGGTAGGGTTTGGTTTGTTGGCTGCCTGGCAGGGTTGGTTGGCTGGCTGTCTAGTTAGTTGGTTGGTTGGTTGGTTAATTGGTTGGTCGATAGGTTGGCTGGCTGGCTTGTTCTGGCTTGGTGGATGAGCGGGTGGTAGGGTTTGGTTTGTTGGCTGCCTGGCAGGGTTGGTTGGCTGGCTGTCTAGTTAGTTGGTTGGTTGGTTTGTTAATTGGTTGGTCGATAGGTTGGCTGGCTGGCTGTTTCTGGCTTGGTGGGTGAGCGTGTGGTAGGGTTTGGTTTGTTGGCTGCCTGGCAGGGTTGGTTGGCTGGCTGTCTAGTTAGTTGGTTGGTTGGTTAATTGGTTGGTCGATAGGTTGGCTGGCTGGCTGTTTCTGTCTTGATGGGTGAGCGGGTGGTTAAGTTTGGTTTGTTGGCTGCCTGGCAGGGTTGGTTGGCTGTCTGTCTAATTAGTTGGTTGGACGATAGGTTGGCTGGCTGGCTGTTTCTGGTTTGGTGGGTGAGCGGGTGGTAGGGTTTGGTTTGTTGGCTGCCTGGCAGGGTTGGTTGGCTGTCTGTCTAATTAGTTGGTTGGACGATAGGTTGGCTGGCTGGCTGTTTCTGGTTTGGTGGGTGAGCGGGTGGTAGGGTTTGGTTTGTTGGCTGCCTGGCAGGGTTGGTTGGCTGGCTGTCTAGTTAGTTGGTTGGTTGGTTGGTTAATTGGTTGTTCGATAGGTTGGCTGGCTGGCTTGTTCTGGCTTGGTGGATGAGCGGGTGGTAGGGTTTGGTTTGTTGGCTGCCTGGCAGCATTGGTTGGCTGGCTGTCTAGTTATTTGGTTGGTTGGTTTGTTAATTGGTTGGTCGATAGGTTGGCTGGCTGGCTGTTTCTGTCTTGGTAGGTGAGCGGGTGGTTAGGTTTGGTTTGTTGGCTGCCTGGCAGGGTTGGTTGGCTGGCTGTCTAGTTGGTTGGTTGGTTGGTTAATTGGTTGGTCGATAGGTTGGCTGGCTGGCTGTTTCTGGCTTGGTGGGTAAGCGGGTAGTAGGGTTTGGTTTGTTGGCTGCCTGGCAGGGTTGGATGGCTGGCTTGCTAGTTAGTTGGTTGGTTGGTTGGTTGGTTGGTTGGTTGGTTGGTTAATTGGTTGGTCGATAGGTTGGCTGGCTGGCTGTTTCTGGCTTGGTGGGTGAGCGAGTAATAGGGTTTGGTTTGTTGGATGCCTGGCAGGGTTGGTTGGCTGGCTGTCTAGTTAGTTGGTTGGTTAATTGGTTGGTCGATAGGTTGGCTGGCTGGCTGTTTATGGCTTGGTGGGTGAGCGGGTGGTAGGGTTTGGTTTGTTGGCTGCCTGGCAGGGTTGGTTGGCTGGCTGTCTAGTTGGTTGGTTGGTTAGTTAGTTAATTGGTTGGTCGATAGGTTGGCTGGCTGGCCGTTTCTGGCTTGGTGGGTGAGCGGGTGGTAGGGTTTGGTTTGTTGGCTGCCTGGCAGGGTTGGTTGGCTGGCTGTCTAGTTAGTCGGTTGGTTGGTCAGTTGGTCGATAGTTTGGCTGGCTGGCCGTTTGTGGCTTGGTGGGTGAGCGGGTGGTAGGGTTTGGTTTGTTGGATGCCTGGCAGGGTTGGTTGGCTGGCTTGCTAGTTGGTTGGTTGGTTGGTTGGTTAATTGGTTTGTAGATAGGTTGGCTGGCTGGCTGTTTCTGGCTTGGTGGGTGAGCGGGTGGTAGGGTTTGGTTTGTTGGCTGCCTGGCAGGGTTGGTTGGCTGGCTGTCTAGTTAGTTGGTTGGTTGGTTAATTGGTTGGTCGATAGGTTGGCTGGCTGGCTGTTTCTGGCTTGGTGGGTGAGCGGGTGGTAGGGTTTGGTTTGTTGGCTGGCTGTCTAGTTAGTTGGTTGGTTATTTGGTTAATTGGTTGGTCGATAGGTTGTCTGGCTGGCTGTTTCTGGCTTGGTGGGTGAGCGGGTGGTAGGGTTTGGTTTGTTGGCTGCCTGGCAGGGTTGTTTGGCTGGCTGTCTAGTTAGTTGGTTGGTTGGTTGGTTAATTGGTTGGTCGATAGGTTGGCTGGCTGGCTGTTTCTGCCTTGGTGGATGAGCGGGTGGTAGGGTTTGGTTTGTTGGCTGCCTGGCAGGGTTGTTTGGCTGGCTGTCTAGTTAGTTGGTTGGTTGGTTGGTTAATTGGTTGGTCGATAGGTTGGCTGGCTGGCTGTTTCTGGCTTGGTGGGTGAGCGGGTGGTAGGGTTTGGTTTGTTGGCTGCCTGGCAGGGTTGGTTGGCTGGCTTGCTTGTTAGTTGGTTGGTTGGTTGGTTAATTGGTTAATTGGTTGGTCGATAGGTTGGCTGGCTGGCTGTTTCTGGCTTGGTGGGTGAGCGGGTGGTAGAGTTTGGTTTGTTGGCTGCGTGGCAGGGTTGGTTGGTTGGCTTGCTTGTTAGTTGGTTGGTTAATTGGTTAATTGTTTGGTCGATAGGTTGGCTGGCTGGCTGTTTCTGGCTTGGTGGGTGAGCGAGTGGTAGGGTTTGCTTTGTTGGCTGCCTGGCAGGGTTGTTTGGCTGGCTGTCTAGTTAGTTGGATGGTTGGTGTGTTAATTGGTTGGTCGATAGGTTGGCTGGCTGGCTGTTTCTGGCTTGGTGGGTGAGCGGGTGGTAGAGTTTGGTTTGTTGGCTGCCTGGCAGGGTTGGTTGACTGTCTGTCTAATGAGTTGGTTGGTCGATAGGTTGGCTGGCTGGCTGTTTCTGGCTTGGTGGGTGAGCGGGTGGTAGGATTTGGTTTGTTTGCTGCCTGGCAGGGTTGGTTGGCTGGCTGTCTAGTTAGTTGGTTGGTTGGTTGGTTAATTGGTTGTTTGATAGGTTGGCTGGCTGGCTGGCTGGCTGGCTTGTTCTGGCTTGGTGGATGAGCGGGTGGTAGGGTTTGGTTTGTTGGCTGCCTGGCAGGGTTGGTTGGCTGGCTGTCTAGTTGGTTGGTTGGTTATATGGTTGGTCGATAGGTTGGCTGGCTGGCCGTTTCTGGCTTGGTGGATGAGCGGATGGTAGGGTTTGGTTTGTTGGCTGCCTGGCAGGGTTGGTTGGCTGGCTGTCTAGTTAGTTGGTTGGTTGGTTTGTTAATTGGTTGGCCGATAGGTTGGCTGGCTGGCTGTTTCTGGCTTGGTGGATGAGCGGATGGTAGGGTTTGGTTTGTTGGCTGCCTGGCAGGGTTGGTTGGCTGGCTGTCTAGTTAGTTGGTTGGTTGGTTGGTTACTAGGTTGGTCATTCGGTTGGCTGGCTGGCTGTTTCTGGCTTGGTGGGTGAGCGGGTGGTAGGGTTTGGTTTGTTGGCTGCATGGCAGAGTTGGTCGGCTGTCTGTCTAATTAGTTGGTTGGTTGGTTGGTTAATTGGTTGGTCGATAGGTTGGCTGGCTGGCTGTTTCTGGCTTAGTGGGTGAGCGGGTGGTAGGGTTTGGTTTGTTGGCTGCCTGGCAGGGTTGGTTGGCTGGCTGTCTAGTTAGTTGGTTGGTTGGTTGGTTAATTGGTTGGTCGATAGGTTGGCTGGCTGGCTTGTTCTGGCTTGGTGGATGAGCGGGTGGTAGGGTTTGGTTTGTTGGCTGCCTGGCAGGGTTGGTTGGCTGGCTGTCTAGTTAGTTGGTTGGTTGGTTTGTTAATTGGTTGGTCGATAGGTTGGCTGGCTGGCTGTTTCTGGCTTGGTGGGTGAGCGTGTGGTAGGGTTTGGTTTGTTGGCTGCCTGGCAGGGTTGGTTGGCTGGCTGTCTAGTTAGTTGGTTGGTTGGTTAATTGGTTGGTCGATAGGTTGGCTGGCTGGCTGTTTCTGTCTTGATGGGTGAGCGGGTGGTTAAGTTTGGTTTGTTGGCTGCCTGGCAGGGTTGGTTGGCTGTCTGTCTAATTAGTTGGTTGGACGATAGGTTGGCTGGCTGGCTGTTTCTGGTTTGGTGGGTGAGCGGGTGGTAGGGTTTGGTTTGTTGGCTGCCTGGCAGGGTTGGTTGGCTGTCTGTCTAATTAGTTGGTTGGACGATAGGTTGGCTGGCTGGCTGTTTCTGGTTTGGTGGGTGAGCGGGTGGTAGGGTTTGGTTTGTTGGCTGCCTGGCAGGGTTGGTTGGCTGGCTGTCTAGTTAGTTGGTTGGTTGGTTGGTTAATTGGTTGTTCGATAGGTTGGCTGGCTGGCTTGTTCTGGCTTGGTGGATGAGCGGGTGGTAGGGTTTGGTTTGTTGGCTGCCTGGCAGCATTGGTTGGCTGGCTGTCTAGTTATTTGGTTGGTTGGTTTGTTAATTGGTTGGTCGATAGGTTGGCTGGCTGGCTGTTTCTGTCTTGGTAGGTGAGCGGGTGGTTAGGTTTGGTTTGTTGGCTGCCTGGCAGGGTTGGTTGGCTGGCTGTCTAGTTGGTTGGTTGGTTGGTTAATTGGTTGGTCGATAGGTTGGCTGGCTGGCTGTTTCTGGCTTGGTGGGTAAGCGGGTAGTAGGGTTTGGTTTGTTGGCTGCCTGGCAGGGTTGGATGGCTGGCTTGCTAGTTAGTTGGTTGGTTGGTTGGTTGGTTGGTTAATTGGTTGGTCGATAGGTTGGCTGGCTGGCTGTTTCTGGCTTGGTGGGTGAGCGAGTAATAGGGTTTGGTTTGTTGGATGCCTGGCAGGGTTGGTTGGCTGGCTGTCTAGTTAGTTGGTTGGTTAATTGGTTGGTCGATAGGTTGGCTGGCTGGCTGTTTATGGCTTGGTGGGTGAGCGGGTGGTAGGGTTTGGTTTGTTGGCTGCCTGGCAGGGTTGGTTGGCTGGCTGTCTAGTTGGTTGGTTGGTTAGTTAGTTAATTGGTTGGTCGATAGGTTGGCTGGCTGGCCGTTTCTGGCTTGGTGGGTGAGCGGGTGGTAGGGTTTGGTTTGTTGGCTGCCTGGCAGGGTTGGTTGGCTGGCTGTCTAGTTAGTCGGTTGGTTGGTCAGTTGGTCGATAGTTTGGCTGGCTGGCCGTTTGTGGCTTGGTGGGTGAGCGGGTGGTAGGGTTTGGTTTGTTGGATGCCTGGCAGGGTTGGTTGGCTGGCTTGCTAGTTGGTTGGTTGGTTGGTTGGTTGGTTAATTGGTTTGTAGATAGGTTGGCTGGCTGGCTGTTTCTGGCTTGGTGGGTGAGCGGGTGGTAGGGTTTGGTTTGTTGGCTGCCTGGCAGGGTTGGTTGGCTGGCTGTCTAGTTAGTTGGTTGGTTGGTTAATTGGTTGGTCGATAGGTTGGCTGGCTGGCTGTTTCTGGCTTGGTGGGTGAGCGGGTGGTAGGGTTTGGTTTGTTGGCTGGCTGTCTAGTTAGTTGGTTGGTTATTTGGTTAATTGGTTGGTCGATAGGTTGTCTGGCTGGCTGTTTCTGGCTTGGTGGGTGAGCGGGTGGTAGGGTTTGGTTTGTTGGCTGCCTGGCAGGGTTGTTTGGCTGGCTGTCTAGTTAGTTGGTTGGTTGGTTGGTTAATTGGTTGGTCGATAGGTTGGCTGGCTGGCTGTTTCTGCCTTGGTGGATGAGCGGGTGGTAGGGTTTGGTTTGTTGGCTGCCTGGCAGGGTTGTTTGGCTGGCTGTCTAGTTAGTTGGTTGGTTGGTTGGTTAATTGGTTGGTCGATAGGTTGGCTGGCTGGCTGTTTCTGGCTTGGTGGGTGAGCGGGTGGTAGGGTTTGGTTTGTTGGCTGCCTGGCAGGGTTTGTTGGCTGGCTGTCTAGTTAGTTGGTTGGGTGGTTTGGTTAATTGGTTGGTCGATAGGTTGACTGGCTGGTTGTTTCTGGCTTGGTGGGTGAGCGGTTGGTAGGGTTTGGTTTGTTGGCTGTCTGGCAGGTTTTGTTGGCTGGCTGTCTAGTTAGTTGGTTGGTTATTTGGTTAATTGGTTGGTCGATAGGTTGTCTGGCTGGCTGTTTCTGGCTTGGTGTGTGAGCGGGTGGTAGGGTTTGGTTTGTTGGATGCCTGGCAGGGTTGGTTGACTGGCTTGCTAGTTAGTTGGTTGGTTGGTTGGTTAATTGGTTTGTAGATAGGTTGGCTGGCCGGCTGTTTCTGGCTTGGTGGGTGAGCGGGTGGTAGGGTTTGGTTTGTTGGCTGCCTGGCAGGGTTGGTTGGCTGGCTGTCTAGTTAGTTGGTTGGTTGGTTGGTTAATTGGTTGGTCGATAGGTTGGCTGGCTGGCTGTTTCTGGCTTGGTGGGTGAGCGGGTGGTAGGGTTTGGTTTGTTGGCTGGCTGTCTAGTTAGTTGGTTGGTTATTTGGTTAATTGGTTGGTCGATAGGTTGTCTGGCTGGCTGTTTCTGGCTTGGTGGGTGAGCGGGTGGTAGGGTTTGGTTTGTTGGCTGCCTGGCAGGGTTGTTTGGCTGGCTGTCTAGTTAGTTGGTTGGTTGGTTGGTTGGTTAATTGGTTGGTCGATAGGTTGGCTGGCTGGCTGTTTCTGCCTTGGTGGGTGAGCGGGTGGTAGGGTTTGGTTTGTTGGCTGCCTGGCAGGGTTGTTTGGCTGGCTGTCTAGTTAGTTGGTTGGTTGGTTGGTTAATTGGTTGGTCGATAGGTTGGCTGGCTGGCTGTTTCTGGCTTGGTGGGTGAGCGGGTGGTAGGGTTTGGTTTGTTGGCTGCCTGGCAGGGTTTGTTGGCTGGCTGTCTAGTTAGTTGGTTGGGTGGTTGGTTAATTGGTTGGTCGATAGGTTGACTGGCTGGCTGTTTCTGGCTTGGTGGGTGAGCGGTTGGTAGGGTTTGGTTTGTTGGCTGTCTGGCAGGGTTTGTTGGCTGGCTGTCTAGTTAGTTGGTTGGTTGGTTGGTTAATTGGTTGGTCGATAGGTTGGCTGGCTGGCTGTTTCTGGCTTGGTGGGTGAGCGGGTGGTAGGGTTTGGTTTGTTGGCTGCCTGGCAGGGTTGGTTGGCTGGCTTGCTTGTTAGTTGGTTGGTTGGTTGGTTAATTGGTTAATTGGTTGGTCGATAGGTTGGCTGGCTGGCTGTTTCTGGCTTGGTGGGTGAGCGAGTGGTAGGGTTTGGTTTGTTGGCTGCCTGGCAGGGTTGTTTGGCTGGCTGTCTAGTTAGTTGGTTGGTTGGTTGGTGTGTTAATTGGTTGGTCGATAAGTTGGCTGGCTGGCTGTTTCTGGCTTGGTGGGTGAGCGGGTGGTAGAGTTTGGTTTGTTGGCTGCGTGGCAGGGTTGGTTGGTTGGCTTGCTTGTTAGTTGGTTGGTTAATTGGTTAATTGTTTGGTCGATAGGTTGGCTGGCTGGCTGTTTCTGGCTTGGTGGGTGAGCGAGTGGTAGGGTTTGGTTTGTTGGCTGCCTGGCAGGGTTGTTTGGCTGGCTGTCTAGTTAGTTGGATGGTTGGTGTGTTAATTGGTTGGTCGATAGGTTGGCTGGCTGGCTGTTTCTGGCTTGGTGGGTGAGCGGGTGGTAGAGTTTGGTTTGTTGGCTGCCTGGCAGGGTTGGTTGACTGTCTGTCTAATGAGTTGGTTGGTCGATAGGTTGGCTGGCTGGCTGTTTCTGGCTTGGTGGGTGAGCGGGTGGTAGGATTTGGTTTGTTTGCTGCCTGGCAGGGTTGGTTGGCTGGCTGTCTAGTTAGTTGGTTGGTTGGTTGGTTGGTTAATTGGTTGTTTGATAGGTTGGCTGGCTGGCTTGTTCTGGCTTGGTGGATGAGCGGGTGGTAGGGTTTGGTTTGTTGGCTGCCTGGCAGGGTTGGTTGGCTGGCTGTCTAGTTGGTTGGTTGGTTAATTGGTTGGTCGATAGGTTGGCTGGCTGGCTGTTTCTGTCTTAGTGGGTGAGCGGGTGGTAGGGTTTGGTTTGTTGGCTGCCTGGCAGGGTTGGTTGGCTTGCTGTCTAGTTAGTTGGTTCGTTGGTTGGTTAATTGGTTGTTCGATAGGTTGGCTGGCTGGCTGTTTCTGGCTTGGTGGGTGAGCGGGTGGTAGGGTTTGGTTTGTTGGCTGCCTGGCAGGGTTGGTTGGCTGGCTGTCTAGTTGGTTGGTTGGTTAGTTAGTTAATTGGTTGGTCGATAGGTTGGCTGATTGGCCGTTTCTGGCTTGGTGGATGAGCGGATGGTAGGGTTTGGTTTGTTGGCTGCCTGGCAGGGTTGGTTGGCTGGCTGTCTAGTTAGTTGGTTGGTTGGTTTGTTAATTGGTTGGCCGATAGGTTGGCTGGCTGGCTGTTTCTGGCTTGGTGGATGAGCGGATGGTAGGGTTTGGTTTGTTGGCTGCCTGGCAGGGTTGGTTGGCTGGCTGTCTAGTTAGTTGGTTGGTTGGTTGGTTACTAGGTTGGTCATTCGGTTGGCTGGCTGGCTGTTTCTGGCTTGGTGGGTGAGCGGGTGGTAGGGTTTGGTTTGTTGGCTGCATGGCAGAGTTGGTCGGCTGTCTGTCTAATTAGTTGGTTGGTTGGTTGGTTGGTTAATTGGTTGGTCGATAGGTTGGCTGGCTGGCTGTTTCTGGCTTAGTGGGTGAGCGGGTGGTAGGGTTTGGTTTGTTGGCTGCCTGGCAGGGTTGGTTGGCTGGCTGTCTAGTTAGTTGGTTGGTTGGTTGGTTAATTGGTTGGTCGATAGGTTGGCTGGCTGGCTTGTTCTGGCTTGGTGGATGAGCGGGTGGTAGGGTTTGGTTTGTTGGCTGCCTGGCAGGGTTGGTTGGCTGGCTGTCTAGTTAGTTGGTTGGTTGGTTTGTTAATTGGTTGGTCGATAGGTTGGCTGGCTGGCTGTTTCTGGCTTGGTGGGTGAGCGTGTGGTAGGGTTTGGTTTGTTGGCTGCCTGGCAGGGTTGGTTGGCTGGCTGTCTAGTTAGTTGGTTGGTTGGTTAATTGGTTGGTCGATAGGTTGGCTGGCTGGCTGTTTCTGTCTTGATGGGTGAGCGGGTGGTTAAGTTTGGTTTGTTGGCTGCCTGGCAGGGTTGGTTGGCTGTCTGTCTAATTAGTTGGTTGGACGATAGGTTGGCTGGCTGGCTGTTTCTGGTTTGGTGGGTGAGCGGGTGGTAGGGTTTGGTTTGTTGGCTGCCTGGCAGGGTTGGTTGGCTGTCTGTCTAATTAGTTGGTTGGACGATAGGTTGGCTGGCTGGCTGTTTCTGGTTTGGTGGGTGAGCGGGTGGTAGGGTTTGGTTTGTTGGCTGCCTGGCAGGGTTGGTTGGCTGGCTGTCTAGTTAGTTGGTTGGTTGGTTGGTTAATTGGTTGTTCGATAGGTTGGCTGGCTGGCTTGTTCTGGCTTGGTGGATGAGCGGGTGGTAGGGTTTGGTTTGTTGGCTGCCTGGCAGCATTGGTTGGCTGGCTGTCTAGTTATTTGGTTGGTTAATTTGTTAATTGGTTGGTCGATAGGTTGGCTGGCTGGCTGTTTCTGTCTTGGTAGGTGAGCGGGTGGTTAGGTTTGGTTTGTTGGCTGCCTGGCAGGGTTGGTTGGCTGGCTGTCTAGTTGCTTGGTTGGTTGGTTAATTGGTTGGTCGATAGGTTGGCTGGCTGGCTGTTTCTGGCTTGGTGGGTGAGCGGGTGGTAGGGTTTGGTTTGTTGGCTGGCTGTCTAGTTAGTTGGTTGGTTATTTGGTTAATTGGTTGGTCGATAGGTTGTCTGGCTGGCTGTTTCTGGCTTGGTGGGTGAGCGGGTGGTAGGGTTTGGTTTGTTGGCTGCCTGGCAGGGTTGTTTGGCTGGCTGTCTAGTTAGTTGGTTGGTTGGTTGGTTAATTGGTTGGTCGATAGGTTGGCTGGCTGGCTGTTTCTGCCTTGGTGGATGAGCGGGTGGTAGGGTTTGGTTTGTTGGCTGCCTGGCAGGGTTGTTTGGCTGGCTGTCTAGTTAGTTGGTTGGTTGGTTGGTTAATTGGTTGGTCGATAGGTTGGCTGGCTGGCTGTTTCTGGCTTGGTGGGTGAGCGGGTGGTAGGGTTTGGTTTGTTGGCTGCCTGGCAGGGTTTGTTGGCTGGCTGTCTAGTTAGTTGGTTGGGTGTTTGGTTAATTGGTTGGTCGATAGGTTGACTGGCTGGTTGTTTCTGGCTTGGTGGGTGAGCGGTTGGTAGGGTTTGGTTTGTTGGCTGTCTGGCAGGTTTTGTTGGCTGGCTGTCTAGTTAGTTGGTTGGTTGGTTAATTGGTTGGTCGATAGGTTGGCTGGCTGGCTTGTTCTGGCTTGGTGGATGAGCGGGTGGTAGGGTTTGGTTTGTTGGCTGCCTGGCAGCATTGGTTGGCTGGCTGTCTAGTTATTTGGTTGGTTAATTTGTTAATTGGTTGGTCGATAGGTTGGCTGGCTGGCTGTTTCTGTCTTGGTAGGTGAGCGGGTGGTTAGGTTTGGTTTGTTGGCTGCCTGGCAGGGTTGGTTGGCTGGCTGTCTAGTTGCTTGGTTGGTTGGTTAATTGGTTGGTCGATAGGTTGGCTGGCTGGCTGTTTCTGGCTTGGTGGGTAAGCGGGTAGTAGGGTTTGGTTTGTTGGCTGCCTGGCAGGGTTGGATGGCTGGCTTGCTAGTTAGTTGGTTGGGTGGTTGGTTGGTTGGTTGGTTAATTGGTTGGTCGATAGGTTGGCTGGCTGGCTGTTTCTGGCTTGGTGGGTGAGCGAGTAATAGGGTTTGGTTTGTTGGATGCCTGGCAGGGTTGGTTGGCTGGCTGTCTAGTTAGTTGGTTGGTTAATTGGTTGGTCGATAGGTTGGCTGGCTGGCTGTTTATGGCTTGGTGGGTGAGCGGGTGGTAGGGTTTGGTTTGTTGGCTGCCTGGCAGGGTTGGTTGGCTGGCTGTCTAGTTGGTTGGTTGGTTAGTTAGTTAATTGGTTGGTCGATAGGTTGGCTGGCTGGCCGTTTCTGGCTTGGTGGGTGAGCGGGTGGTAGGGTTTGGCTTGTTGGCTGCCTGGCAGGGTTGGTTGGCTGGCTGTCTAGTTAGTCGGTTGGTTGGTCAGTTGGTCGATAGTTTGGCTGGCTGGCCGTTTGTGGCTTGGTGGGTGAGCGGGTGGTAGGGTTTGGTTTGTTGGATGCCTGGAAGGGTTGGTTGGCTGGCTTGCTAGTTAGTTGGTTTGTTGGTTGGTTGGTTGGTTAATTGGTTTGTAGATAGGTTGGCTGGCTGGCTGTTTCTGGCTTGGTGGGTGAGCGGGTGGTAGGGTTTGGTTTGTTGGCTGCCTGGCAGGGTTGGTTGGCTGGCTGTCTAGTTAGTTGGTTGGTTGGTTGGTTAATTGGTTGGTCGATAGGTTGGCTGGCTGGCTGTTTCTGGCTTGGTGGGTGAGCGGGTGGTAGGGTTTGGTTTGTTGGCTGGCTGTCTAGTTAGTTGGTTGGTTATTTGGTTAATTGGTTGGTCGATAGGTTGTCTGGCTGGCTGTTTCTGGCTTGGTGGGTGAGCGGGTGGTAGGGTTTGATTTGTTGGTTGCCTGGCAGGGTTGTTTGGCTGGCTGTCTAGTTAGTTGGTTGGTTGGTTGGTTAATTGGTTGGTCGATAGGTTGGCTGGCTGGCTGTTTCTGCCTTGGTGGATGAGCGGGTGGTAGGGTTTGGTTTGTTGGCTGCCTGGCAGGGTTGTTTGGCTGGCTGTCTAGTTGGTTGGTTGGTTGGTTAATTGGTTGGTCGATAGGTTGGCTGGCTGGCTGTTTCTGGCTTGGTGGGTGAGCGGGTGGTAGGGTTTGGTTTGTTGGCTGCCTGGCAGGGTTTGTTGGCTGGCTGTCTAGTTAGTTGGTTGGGTGGTTGGTTAATTGGTTGGTCGATAGGTTGACTGGCTGGCTGTTTCTGGCTTGGTGGGTGAGCGGTTGGTAGGGTTTGGTTTGTTGGCTGTCTGGCAGGTTTTGTTGGCTGGCTGTCTAGTTAGTTGGTTGGTTGGTTGGTTAATTGGTTGGTCGATAGGTTGGCTGGCTGGCTGTTTCTGGCTTGGTGGGTGAGCGGGTGGTAGGGTTTGGTTTGTTGGCTGCCTGGCAGGGTTGTTTGGCTGGCTGTCTAGTTAGTTGGTTCTTTTCTTGGTTAATTGGTTGGTCGATAGGTTGGCTGGCTGGCTGTTTCTGGCTTGGTGGGTGAGCGGGTGGTAGGGTTTGGTTTGTTGGCTGCCTGGCAGGGTTGGTTGGCTGGCTTGCTTGTTAGTTGGTTGGTTGGTTGGTTAATTGGTTAATTGGTTGGTCGATAGGTTGGCTGGCTGGCTGTTTCTGGCTTGGTGGGTGAGCGAGTGGTAGGGTTTGGATTGTTGGCTGCCTGGCAGGGTTGTTTGGCTGGCTGTCTAGTTAGTTGGTTGGTTGGTGTGTTAATTGGTTGGTCGATAGGTTGGCTGGCTGGCTGTTTCTGGCTTGGTGGGTGAGCGGGTGGTAGAGTTTGGTTTGTTGGCTGCCTGGCAGGGTTGGTTGACTGTCTGTCTAATGAGTTGGTTGGTAGATAGGTTGGCTGGCTGGCTGTTTCTGGCTTGGTGGGTGAGCGGGTGGTAGGATTTGGTTTGTTTGCTGCCTGGCTGGGTTGGTTGGCTGGCTGTCTAGTTAGTTGGTTGCTTGGTTGGTTAATTGGATGTTTGATAGGTTGGCTGGCTGGCTTGTTCTGGCTTGGTGGATGAGCGGGTGGTAGGGTTTGGTTTGTTGCCTGCCTGGCAGGGTTGGTTGGCTGGCTGTCTACTTGGTTGGTTGTTTAATTGGTTGGTCGATAGGTTGGCTGGCTGGCTGTTTCTGTCTTAGTGGGTGAGCGGGTAGTAGGGTTTGGTTTGTTGGCTGCCTGGCAGGGTTGGATGGCTGGCTTGCTAGTTAGTTGTTTGGTTGGTTGGTTGGTTAATTGGTTGGTCGATAGGTTGGCTGGCTGGCCGTTTCTGGCTTGGTGGGTGAGCGGGTGGTAGGGTTTGGTTTGTTGGCTGCCTGGCAGTGTTGGTTGGCTGGCTGTCTAGTTAGTCGGTTGGTTGGTCAGTTGGTCGATAGGTTGGCTGGCTGGCCGTTTCTGGCTTGGTGGGTGAGCGGGTGGTAGGGTTTGGTTTGTTGGCTGCCTGGCAGGGTTGGTTGGCTGGCTGTCTAGTTAGTCGGTTGGTTGGTCAGTTGGTCGATAGGTTGGCTGGCTGGCCGTTTGTGGCTTGGTGGGTGAGCGGGTGGTAGGGTTTGGTTTGTTGGATGCCTGGCAGGGTTGGTTAGCTGGCTTGCTAGTTAGTTGGTTGGTTGGTTGGTTGGTTAATTGGTTTGTAGATAGGTTGGCTGGCTGGCTGTTTCTGGCTTGGTGGGTGAGCGGGTGGTAGGGTTTGGTTTGTTGGCTGCCTGGCAGGGTTGGTTGGCTGGCTGTCTAGTTAGTTGGTTGGTTGGTTGGTTAATTGGTTGGTCGATAGGCTGGCTGGCTGGCTGTTTCTGGCTTGGTGGGTGAGCGGGTGGTAGGGTTTGGTTTGTTGGCTGGCTGTCTAGTTAGTTGGTTGGTTATTTGGTTAATTGGTTGGTCGATAGGTTGTCTGGCTGGCTGTTTCTGGCTTGGTGGGTGAGCGGGTGGTAGGGTTTGGTTTGTTGGCTGCCTGGCAGGGTTGTTTGGCTGGCTGTCTAGTTAGTTGGTTGGTTGGTTGGTTAATTGGTTGGTCGATAGGTTGGCTGGCTGGCTGTTTCTGCCTTGGTGGGTGAGCGGGCGGTAGGGTTTGGTTTGTTGGCTGCCTGGCAGGGTTGTTTGGCTGGCTGTCTAGTTAGTTGGTTGGTTGGTTGGTTAATTGGTTGGTCGATAGGTTGGCTGGCTGGCTGTTTCTGGCTTGGTGGGTGAGCGGGTGGTAGGGTTTGGTTTGTTGGCTGCCTGGCAGGGTTTGTTGGCTGGCTGTCTAGTTAGTTGGTTGGGTGGTTGGTTAATTGGTTGGTCGATAGGTTGGCTGGCTGGCTGTTTCTGGCTTGGTGGGTGAGCGGGTGGTAGGGTTTGGTCTGTTGGATGCCTGGCAGGGTTGGTTGGCTGGCTTGCTAGTTAGTTGGTTGGTTGGTTGGTTACTTGGTTTGTAGATAGGTTGGCTGGCTGGCTGTTTCTGGCTTGGTGGGTGAGCGGGTGGTAGGGTTTGGTTTGTCGGCTGCCTGGCAGGGTTGGTTGGCTGGCTGTCTAGTTAGTTGGTTGGTTGGATGGTTGGTTAATTGGTTGGTCGATAGGTTGGCTCTCTGGCTGTTTCTGGCTTGGTGGGTGAGCGGGTGGTAGGGTTAGGTTTGTTGGCTGGCTGGCAGGGTTGTTTGATTGGCTGTCTAGTTAGTTGGTTGGTTGGTTGGTTAATTGGTTGGTCGATAGGTTGGCTGGCTGGCTGTTTATGGCTTGGTGGGTGAGCGGGTGGTAGGTTTTGGTTTGTTGGCTGCCTGGCAGGGTTGTTTGGCTGGCTGTCTAGTTAGTTGGTTGGTTGGTTGGTTAATTGGTTGGTCGATAGGTTGACTGGCTGGCTGTTTCAGGCTTGGTCGGTGAGCGGGTGGTAGGGTTTGGTTTGTTGGCTGTCTGGCAGGGTTTGTTTGCTGGCTGTCTAGTTAGTTGGTTGTTTGGTTGGTTAATTGGTTGGTCGATAGGTTGACAGGCTGGCTGTTTCTGGCTTGGTGGGTGAGCGGTTGGTAGGGTTTGGTTTGTTGGCTGTCTGGCAGGTTTTGTTGGCTGGCTGTCTAGTTAGTTGGTTGGTTGGTTGGTTAATTGGTTGGTCGATAGGTTGGCTGGCTGGCTGTTTCTGGCTTGGTGGGTGAGCGGGTGGTAGGGTTTGGTTTGTTGGCTGCCTGGCAGGGTTGGTTGGCTGGCTGTCTAGTTAGTTGGTTCTTTTGTTGGTTAATTGGTTGGTCGATAGGTTGGCTGGCTGGCTGTTTCTGGCTTGGTGGGTGAGCGGGTGGTAGGGTTTGGTTTGTTGGCTGCCTGGCAGGGTTGGTTGGCTGGCTTGCTTGATAGTTGGTTGGTTGGTTGGTTAATTGGTTAATTGGTTGGTCGATAGGTTGGCTGGCTGGCTGTTTCTGGCTTGGTGGGTGAGCGGGTGGTAGGGTTTGGTTTGTTGGCTGCCTGGCAGGGTTGGTTGGCTGGCTGTCTAGTTAGTTGGTTCTTTTGTTGGTTAATTGGTTGGTCGATAGGTTGGCTGGCTGGCTGTTTCTGGCTTGGTGGGTGAGCGGGTGGTAGGGTTTGGTTTGTTGGCTGCCTGGCAGGGTTGGTTGGCTGGCTTGCTTGATAGTTGGTTGGTTGGTTGGTTAATTGGTTAATTGGTTGGTCGATAGGTTGGCTGGCTGGCTGTTTCTGGCTTGGTGGGTGAGCGGGTGGTAGGGTTTGGTTTGTTTGCTGCCTGGCAGGGTTGGTTGGCTGGCTGTCTAGTTAGATGGTTGTTTGGTTGGTTAATTGGTTGTTTGATAGGTTGGCTGGCTGGCTTGTTCTGGCTTGGTGGATGAGCGTGTGGTAGGGTTTGGTTTGTTGGCTGCCTGGCAGGGTTGGTTGGCTGGCTGTCTAGTTAGTTGGTTGGTTGGTCAATTGGTTGGTCGATAGGTTGGCTGGCTGGCTGTTTCTGGCTTGGTGGGTGAGCGGGTGGTAGGGTTTGGTTTGTTGGCTGCCTGGCAGGGTTGGTTGGCTGGCTGTCTAGTTAGTTGGTTCTTTTGTTGGTTAATTGGTTGGTCGATAGGTTGGCTGGCTGGCTGTTTCTGGCTTGGTGGGTGAGCGGGTGGTAGGGTTTGGTTTGTTGGCTGCCTGGCAGGGTTGGTTGGCTGGCTTGCTTGATAGTTGGTTGGTTGGTTGGTTAATTGGTTAATTGGTTGGTCGATAGGTTGGCTGGCTGGCTGTTTCTGGCTTGGTGGGTGAGCGGGTGGTAGGGTTTGGTTTGTTGGCTGCCTGGCAGGGTTGGTTGGCTGGCTGTCTAGTTAGTTGGTTCTTTTGTTGGTTAATTGGTTGGTCGATAGGTTGGCTGGCTGGCTGTTTCTGGCTTGGTGGGTGAGCGGGTGGTAGGGTTTGGTTTGTTGGCTGCCTGGCAGGGTTGGTTGGCTGGCTTGCTTGATAGTTGGTTGGTTGGTTGGTTAATTGGTTAATTGGTTGGTCGATAGGTTGGCTGGCTGGCTGTTTCTGGCTTGGTGGGTGAGCGGGTGGTAGGGTTTGGTTTGTTTGCTGCCTGGCAGGGTTGGTTGGCTGGCTGTCTAGTTAGATGGTTGTTTGGTTGGTTAATTGGTTGTTTGATAGGTTGGCTGGCTGGCTTGTTCTGGCTTGGTGGATGAGCGTGTGGTAGGGTTTGGTTTGTTGGCTGCCTGGCAGGGTTGGTTGGCTGGCTGTCTAGTTAGTTGGTTGGTTGGTCAATTGGTTGGTCGATAGGTTGGCTGGCTGGCTGTTTCTGGCTTGGTGGGTGAGAGGGTGGTAGGGTTTGGTTTGTTTGCTGCCTGGCAGGGTTGGGTGGCTGGCTGTCTAGTTAGTTTGTTGGTTGGTTGGTTAATTGGTTGGTCGATAGGTTGGCTGGCTGGCTGTTTCTGGCATGGTGGGTGAGCGGGTGGTAGGGTTTGGTTTGTTGGCTGGCTGTCTAGTTAGTTGGTTGGTTATTTGGTTAATTGGTTGGTCGATAGGTTGGCTGGCTGGCTGTTTCTGGCTTGGTGGGTGAGCGGGTGGTAGGGTTTGGTTTGTTGGCTGCCTGGCAGGGTTGTTTGGCTGGCTGTCTAGTTAGTTGGTTGGTTGGTTGGTTAATTGGTTGGTCGATAGGTTGGCTGGCTGGCTGTTTCTGCCTTGGTGGGTGAGCGGGTGGTAGGGTTTGGTTTGTTGGCTGCCTGGCAGGGTTGTTTGGCTGGCTGTCTAGTTAGTTGGTTGGTTGGTTGGTTGGTTAATTGGTTGGTCGATAGGTTGGCTGGCTGGCTGTTTCTGGCTTGGTGGGTGAGCGCGTGGTAGGGTTTGGTTTGTTGGCTGCCTGGCAGGGTTTGTTGGCTGGCTGTCTAGTTAGTTGGTTGGGTGGTTGGTTAATTGGTTGGTCGATAGGTTGACTGGCTGGCTGTTTCTGGCTTGGTGGGTGAGCGGTTGGTAGGGTTTGGTTTGTTGGCTGTCTGGCAGGTTTTGTTGGCTGGCTGTCTAGTTAGTTGGTTGGTTGGTTGGTTAATTGGTTGGTCGATAGGTTGGCTGGCTGGCTGTTTCTGGCTTGGTGGGTGAGCGGGTGGTAGGGTTTGGTTTGTTGGCTGCCTGGCAGGGTTGTTTGGCTGGCTGTCTAGTTAGTTGGTTCTTTTCTTGGTTAATTGGTTGGTCGATAGGTTGGCTGGCTGGCTGTTTCTGGCTTGGTGGGTGAGCGGGTGGTAGGGTTTGGTTTGTTGGCTGCCTGGCAGGGTTGGTTGGCTGGCTTGCTTGTTAGTTGGTTGGTTGGTTGGTTAATTGGTTAATTGGTTGGTCGATAGGTTGGCTGGCTGGCTGTTTCTGGCTTGGTGGGTGAGCGAGTGGTAGGGTTTGGATTGTTGGCTGCCTGGCAGGGTTGTTTGGCTGGCTGTCTAGTTAGTTGGTTGGTTGGTGTGTTAATTGGTTGGTCGATAGGTTGGCTGGCTGGCTGTTTCTGGCTTGGTGGGTGAGCGGGTGGTAGAGTTTGGTTTGTTGGCTGCCTGGCAGGGTTGGTTGACTGTCTGTCTAATGAGTTGGTTGGTCGATAGGTTGGCTGGCTGGCTGTTTCTGGCTTGGTGGGTGAGCGGGTGGTAGGATTTGGTTTGTTTGCTGCCTGGCAGGGTTGGTTGGCTGGCTGTCTAGTTAGTTGGTTGGTTGGTTGGTTAATTGGATGTTTGATAGGTTGGCTGGCTGGCTTGTTCTGGCTTGGTGGATGAGCGGGTGGTAGGGTTTGGTTTGTTGGCTGCCTGGCAGGGTTGGTTGGCTGGCTGTCTACTTGGTTGGTTGGTTAATTGGTTGGTCGATAGGTTGGCTGGCTGGCTGTTTCTGTCTTAGTGGGTGAGCGGGTAGTAGGGTTTGGTTTGTTGGCTGCCTGGCAGGGTTGGATGGCTGGCTTGCTAGTTAGTTGTTTGGTTGGTTGGTTGGTTAATTGGTTGGTCGATAGGTTGGCTGGCTGGCCGTTTCTGGCTTGGTGGGTGAGCGGGTGGTAGGGTTTGGTTTGTTGGCTGCCTGGCAGGGTTGGTTGGCTGGCTGTCTAGTTAGTCGGTTGGTTGGTCAGTTGGTCGATAGGTTGGCTGGCTGGCCGTTTGTGGCTTGGTGGGTGAGCGGGTGGTAGGGTTTGGTTTGTTGGATGCCTGGCAGGGTTGGTTAGCTGGCTTGCTAGTTAGTTGGTTGGTTGGTTGGTTGGTTAATTGGTTTGTAGATAGGTTGGCTGGCTGGCTGTTTCTGGCTTGGTGGGTGAGCGGGCGGTAGGGTTTGGTTTGTTGGCTGCCTGGCAGGGTTGGTTGGCTGGCTGTCTAGTTAGTTGGTTGGTTGGTTAGTTAATTGGTTGGTCGATAGGCTGGCTGGCTGGCTGTTTCTGGCTTGGTGGGTGAGCGGGTGGTAGGGTTTGGTTTGTTGGCTGGCTGTCTAGTTAGTTGGTTGGTTATTTGGTTAATTGGTTGGTCGATAGGTTGTCTGGCTGGCTGTTTCTGGCTTGGTGGGTGAGCGGGTGGTAGGGTTTGGTTTGTTGGCTGCCTGGCAGGGTTGGTTGGCTGGCTGTCTAGTTAGTTGGTTGGTTGGTTGGTTAATTGGTTGGTCGATAGGCTGGCTGGCTGGCTGTTTCTGGCTTGGTGGGTGAGCGGGTGGTAGGGTTTGGTTTGTTGGCTGGCTGTCTAGTTAGTTGGTTGGTTATTTGGTTAATTGGTTGGTCGATAGGTTGTCTGGCTGGCTGTTTCTGGCTTGGTGGGTGAGCGGGTGGTAGGGTTTGGTTTGTTGGCTGCCTGGCAGGGTTGTTTGGCTGGCTGTCTAGTTAGTTGGTTGGTTGGTTGGTTAATTGGTTGGTCGATAGGTTGGCTGGCTGGCTGTTTCTGCCTTGGTGGGTGAGCGGGCGGTAGGGTTTGGTTTGTTGGCTGCCTGGCAGGGTTGTTTGGCTGGCTGTCTAGTTAGTTGGTTGGTTGGTTGGTTAATTGGTTGGTCGATAGGTTGGCTGGCTGGCTGTTTCTGGCTTGGTGGGTGAGCGGGTGGTAGGGTTTGGTTTGTTGGCTGCCTGGCAGGGTTTGTTGGCTGGCTGTCTAGTTAGTTGGTTGGGTGGTTGGTTAATTGGTTGGTCGATAGGTTGACTGGCTGGCTGTTTCTGGCTTGGTGGGTGAGCGGTTGGTAGGGTTTGGTTTGTTGGCTGTCTGGCAGGGTTTGTTGGCTGGCTGTCTAGTTAGTTGGTTGGTTGGTTGGTTAATTGGTTGGTCGATAGGTTGGCTGGCTGGCTGTTTCTGGCTTGGTGGGTGAGCGGGTGGTAGGGTTTGGTCTGTTGGATGCCTGGCAGGGTTGGTTGGCTGGCTTGCTAGTTAGTTGGTTGGTTGGTTGGTTACTTGGTTTGTAGATAGGTTGGCTGGCTGGCTGTTTCTGGCTTGGTGGGTGAGCGGGTGGTAGGGTTTGGTTTGTCGGCTGCCTGGCAGGGTTGGTTGGCTGGCTGTCTAGTTAGTTGGTTGGTTGGATGGTTGGTTAATTGGTTGGTCGATAGGTTGGCTCTCTGGCTGTTTCTGGCTTGGTGGGTGAGCGGGTGGTAGGGTTAGGTTTGTTGGCTGGCTGGCAGGGTTGTTTGATTGGCTGTCTAGTTAGTTGGTTGGTTGGTTGGTTAATTGGTTGGTCGATAGGTTGGCTGGCTGGCTGTTTATGGCTTGGTGGGTGAGCGGGTGGTAGGTTTTGGTTTGTTGGCTGCCTGGCAGGGTTGTTTGGCTGGCTGTCTAGTTAGTTGGTTGGTTGGTTGGTTAATTGGTTGGTCGATAGGTTGACTGGCTGGCTGTTTCAGGCTTGGTCGGTGAGCGGGTGGTAGGGTTTGGTTTGTTGGCTGTCTGGCAGGGTTTGTTTGCTGGCTGTCTAGTTAGTTGGTTGTTTGGTTGGTTAATTGGTTGCTCGATAGGTTGACAGGCTGGCTGTTTCTGGCTTGGTGGGTGAGCGGTTGGTAGGGTTTGGTTTGTTGGCTGTCTGGCAGGTTTTGTTGGCTGGCTGTCTAGTTAGTTGGTTGGTTGGTTGGTTAATTGGTTGGTCGATAGGTTGGCTGGCTGGCTGTTTCTGGCTTGGTGGGTGAGCGGGTGGTAGGGTTTGGTTTGTTGGCTGCCTGGCAGGGTTGGTTGGCTGGCTGTCTAGTTAGTTGGTTCTTTTGTTGGTTAATTGGTTGGTCGATAGGTTGGCTGGCTGGCTGTTTCTGGCTTGGTGGGTGAGCGGGTGGTAGGGTTTGGTTTGTTGGCTGCCTGGCAGGGTTGGTTGGCTGGCTTGCTTGATAGTTGGTTGGTTGGTTGGTTAATTGGTTAATTGGTTGGTCGATAGGTTGGCTGGCTGGCTGTTTCTGGCTTGGTGGGTGAGCGGGTGGTAGGGTTTGGTTTGTTGGCTGCCTGGCAGGGTTGGTTGGCTGGCTGTCTAGTTAGTTGGTTCTTTTGTTGGTTAATTGGTTGGTCGATAGGTTGGCTGGCTGGCTGTTTCTGGCTTGGTGGGTGAGCGGGTGGTAGGGTTTGGTTTGTTGGCTGCCTGGCAGGGTTGGTTGGCTGGCTTGCTTGATAGTTGGTTGGTTGGTTGGTTAATTGGTTAATTGGTTGGTCGATAGGTTGGCTGGCTGGCTGTTTCTGGCTTGGTGGGTGAGCGGGTGGTAGGGTTTGGTTTGTTTGCTGCCTGGCAGGGTTGGTTGGCTGGCTGTCTAGTTAGATGGTTGTTTGGTTGGTTAATTGGTTGTTTGATAGGTTGGCTGGCTGGCTTGTTCTGGCTTGGTGGATGAGCGTGTGGTAGGGTTTGGTTTGTTGGCTGCCTGGCAGGGTTGGTTGGCTGGCTGTCTAGTTAGTTGGTTGGTTGGTCAATTGGTTGGTCGATAGGTTGGCTGGCTGGCTGTTTCTGGCTTGGTGGGTGAGAGGGTGGTAGGGTTTGGTTTGTTTGCTGCCTGGCAGGGTTGGGTGGCTGGCTGTCTAGTTAGTTTGTTGGTTGGTTGGTTAATTGGTTGGTCGATAGGTTGGCTGGCTGGCTGTTTCTGGCATGGTGGGTGAGCGGGTGGTAGGGTTTGGTTTGTTGGCTGGCTGTCTAGTTAGTTGGTTGGTTGGTTGGTTAATTGGTTGGTCGATAGGTTGGCTGGCTGGCTGTTTCTGCCTTGGTGGGTGAGCGGGTGGTAGGGTTTGGTTTGTTGGCTGCCTGGCAGGGTTGTTTGGCTGGCTGTCTAGTTAGTTGGTTGGTTGGTTGGTTGGTTAATTGGTTGGTCGATAGGTTGGCTGGCTGGCTGTTTCTGGCTTGGTGGGTGAGCGCGTGGTAGGGTTTGGTTTGTTGGCTGCCTGGCAGGGTTTGTTGGCTGGCTGTCTAGTTAGTTGGTTGGGTGGTTGGTTAATTGGTTGGTCGATAGGTTGACTGGCTGGCTGTTTCTGGCTTGGTGGGTGAGCGGTTGGTAGGGTTTGGTTTGTTGGCTGTCTGGCAGGTTTTGTTGGCTGGCTGTCTAGTTAGTTGGTTGGTTGGTTGGTTAATTGGTTGGTCGATAGGTTGGCTGGCTGGCTGTTTCTGGCTTGGTGGGTGAGCGGGTGGTAGGGTTTGGTTTGTTGGCTGCCTGGCAGGGTTGTTTGGCTGGCTGTCTAGTTAGTTGGTTCTTTTCTTGGTTAATTGGTTGGTCGATAGGTTGGCTGGCTGGCTGTTTCTGGCTTGGTGGGTGAGCGGGTGGTAGGGTTTGGTTTGTTGGCTGCCTGGCAGGGTTGGTTGGCTGGCTTGCTTGTTAGTTGGTTGGTTGGTTGGTTAATTGGTTAATTGGTTGGTCGATAGGTTGGCTGGCTGGCTGTTTCTGGCTTGGTGGGTGAGCGAGTGGTAGGGTTTGGATTGTTGGCTGCCTGGCAGGGTTGTTTGGCTGGCTGTCTAGTTAGTTGGTTGGTTGGTGTGTTAATTGGTTGGTCGATAGGTTGGCTGGCTGGCTGTTTCTGGCTTGGTGGGTGAGCGGGTGGTAGAGTTTGGTTTGTTGGCTGCCTGGCAGGGTTGGTTGACTGTCTGTCTAATGAGTTGGTTGGTCGATAGGTTGGCTGGCTGGCTGTTTCTGGCTTGGTGGGTGAGCGGGTGGTAGGATTTGGTTTGTTTGCTGCCTGGCAGGGTTGGTTGGCTGGCTGTCTAGTTAGTTGGTTGGTTGGTTGGTTAATTGGATGTTTGATAGGTTGGCTGGCTGGCTTGTTCTGGCTTGGTGGATGAGCGGGTGGTAGGGTTTGGTTTGTTGGCTGCCTGGCAGGGTTGGTTGGCTGGCTGTCTACTTGGTTGGTTGGTTAATTGGTTGGTCGATAGGTTGGCTGGCTGGCTGTTTCTGTCTTAGTGGGTGAGCGGGTAGTAGGGTTTGGTTTGTTGGCTGCCTGGCAGGGTTGGATGGCTGGCTTGCTAGTTAGTTGTTTGGTTGGTTGGTTGGTTAATTGGTTGGTCGATAGGTTGGCTGGCTGGCCGTTTCTGGCTTGGTGGGTGAGCGGGTGGTAGGGTTTGGTTTGTTGGCTGCCTGGCAGGGTTGGTTGGCTGGCTGTCTAGTTAGTCGGTTGGTTGGTCAGTTGGTCGATAGGTTGGCTGGCTGGCCGTTTGTGGCTTGGTGGGTGAGCGGGTGGTAGGGTTTGGTTTGTTGGATGCCTGGCAGGGTTGGTTAGCTGGCTTGCTAGTTAGTTGGTTGGTTGGTTGGTTGGTTAATTGGTTTGTAGATAGGTTGGCTGGCTGGCTGTTTCTGGCTTGGTGGGTGAGCGGGCGGTAGGGTTTGGTTTGTTGGCTGCCTGGCAGGGTTGGTTGGCTGGCTGTCTAGTTAGTTGGTTGGTTGGTTAGTTAATTGGTTGGTCGATAGGCTGGCTGGCTGGCTGTTTCTGGCTTGGTGGGTGAGCGGGTGGTAGGGTTTGGTTTGTTGGCTGGCTGTCTAGTTAGTTGGTTGGTTATTTGGTTAATTGGTTGGTCGATAGGTTGTCTGGCTGGCTGTTTCTGGCTTGGTGGGTGAGCGGGTGGTAGGATTTGGTTTGTTGTCTGCCTGGCAGGGTTGTTTGGCTGGCTGTCTAGTTAGTTGGTTGGTTGGTTGGTTAATTGGTTGGTCGATAGGTTGGCTGGCTGGCTGTTTCTGCCTTGGTGGGTGAGCGGGCGGTAGGGTTTGGTTTGTTGGCTGCCTGGCAGGGTTGTTTGGCTGGCTGTCTAGTTAGTTGGTTGGTTGGTTGGTTAATTGGTTGGTCGATAGGTTGGCTGGCTGGCTGTTTCTGGCTTGGTGGGTGAGCGGGTGGTAGGGTTTGGTTTGTTGGCTGCCTGGCAGGGTTTGTTG
Organism: Uloborus diversus; assembly: GCF_026930045.1. Taxonomy (NCBI): domain Eukaryota; kingdom Metazoa; phylum Arthropoda; class Arachnida; order Araneae; family Uloboridae; genus Uloborus; species Uloborus diversus. The sequence goes on from NW_026558745.1 coordinate 119,078, forward strand.
GCTGGCTGTCTAGTTAGTTGGTTGGGTGGTTGGTTAATTGGTTGGTCGATAGGTTGACTGGCTGGCTGTTTCTGGCTTGGTGGGTGAGCGGTTTGTAGGGTTTGGTTTGTTGGCTGTCTGGCAGGGTTTGTTGGCTGGCTGTCTAGTTAGTTGGTTGGTTGGTTGGTTAATTGGTTGGTCGATAGGTTGGCTGGCTGGCTGTTTCTGGCTTGGTGGGTCAGCGGGTGGTAGGGTTTGGTCTGTTGGATGCCTGGCAGGGTTGGTTGGCTGGCTTGCTAGTTAGTTGGTTGGTTGGTTGGTTACTTGGTTTGTAGATAGGTTGGCTGGCTGGCTGTTTCTGGCTTGGTGGGTGAGCGGGTGGTAGGGTTTGGTTTGTCGGCTGCCTGGCAGGGTTGGTTGGCTGGCTGTCTAGTTAGTTGGTTGGTTGGATGGTTGGTTAATTGGTTGGTCGATAGGTTGGCTCTCTGGCTGTTTCTGGCTTGGTGGGTGAGCGGGTGGTAGGGTTAGGTTTGTTGGCTGGCTGGCAGGGTTGTTTGATTGGCTGTCTAGTTAGTTGGTTGGTTGGTTGGTTAATTGGTTGGTCGATAGGTTGGCTGGCTGGCTGTTTATGGCTTGGTGGGTGAGCGGGTGGTAGGTTTTGGTTTGTTGGCTGCCTGGCAGGGTTGTTTGGCTGGCTGTCTAGTTAGTTGGTTGGTTGGTTGGTTAATTGGTTGGTCGATAGGTTGACTGGCTGGCTGTTTCAGGCTTGGTCGGTGAGCGGGTGGTAGGTTTTGGTTTGTTGGCTGTCTGGCAGGGTTTGTTTGCTGGCTGTCTAGTTAGTTGGTTGTTTGGTTGGTTAATTGGTTGGTCGATAGGTTGACTGGCTGGCTGTTTCTGGCTTGGTGGGTGAGCGGTTGGTAGGGTTTGGTTTGTTGGCTGTCTGGCAGGTTTTGTTGGCTGGCTGTCTAGTTAGTTGGTTGGTTGGTTGGTTAATTGGTTGGTCGATAGGTTGGCTGGCTGGCTGTTTCTGGCTTGGTGGGTGAGCGGGTGGTAGGGTTTGGTTTGTTGGCTGCCTGGCAGGGTTGGTTGGCTGGCTGTCTAGTTAGTTGGTTCTTTTGTTGGTTAATTGGTTGGTCGATAGGTTGGCTGGCTGGCTGTTTCTGGCTTGGTGGGTGAGCGGGTGGTAGGGTTTGGTTTGTTGGCTGCCTGGCAGGGTTGGTTGGCTGGCTTGCTTGATAGTTGGTTGGTTGGTTGGTTAATTGGTTAATTGGTTGGTCGATAGGTTGGCTGGCTGGCTGTTTCTGGCTTGGTGGGTGAGCGGGTGGTAGGGTTTGGTTTGTTGACTGCCTGGCAGGGTTGTTTGGCTGGCTTGCTTGTTAGTTGGTTGGTTGGTTGGTTAATTGGTTAATTGTTTGGTCGATAGGTTGGCTGGCTGGCTGTTTCTGGCTTGGTGGGTGAGCGGGTGGTAGGGTTTGGTTTGTTTGCTGCCTGGCAGGGTTGGTTGGCTGGCTGTCTAGTTAGATGGTTGTTTGGTTGGTTAATTGGTTGTTTGATAGGTTGGCTGGCTGGCTTGTTCTGGCTTGGTGGATGAGCGTGTGGTAGGGTTTGGTTTGTTGGCTGCCTGGCAGGGTTGGTTGGCTGGCTGTCTAGTTAGTTGGTTGGTTGGTCAATTGGTTGGTCGATAGGTTGGCTGGCTGGCTGTTTCTGGCTTGGTGGGTGAGAGGGTGGTAGGGTTTGGTTTGTTTGCTGCCTGGCAGGGTTGGGTGGCTGGCTGTCTAGTTAGTTTGTTGGTTGGTTGGTTAATTGGTTGGTCGATAGGTTGGCTGGCTGGCTGTTTCTGGCATGGTGGGTGAGCGGGTGGTAGGGTTTGGTTTGTTGGCTGGCTGTCTAGTTAGTTGGTTGGTTATTTGGTTAATTGGTTGGTCGATAGGTTGGCTGGCTGGCTGTTTCTGGCTTGGTGGGTGAGCGGGTGGTAGGGTTTGGTTTGTTGGCTGCCTGGCAGGGTTGTTTGGCTGGCTGTCTAGTTAGTTGGTTGGTTGGTTGGTTAATTGGTTGGTCGATAGGTTGGCTGGCTGGCTGTTTCTGGCTTGGTGGGTGAGCGGGTGGTAGGGTTTGGTTTGTTGGCTGCCTGGCAGGGTTGTTTGGCTGGCTGTCTAGTTAGTTGGTTGGTTGGTTGGTTGGTTAATTGGTTGGTCGATAGGTTGGCTGGCTGGCTGTTTCTGCCTTGGTGGGTGAGCGGGTGGTAGGGTTTGGTTTGTTGGCTGCCTGGCAGGGTTGTTTGGCTGGCTGTCTAGTTAGTTGGTTGGTTGGTTGGTTGGTTAATTGGTTGGTCGATAGGTTGACTGCCTGGCTGTTTCTGGCTTGGTGGGTGAGCGGTTCGTAGGGTTTGGTTTGTTGGCTGTCTGGCAGGTTTTGTTGGCTGGCTGTCTAGTTAGTTGGTTGGTTGGTTAATTGGTTGGTCGATAGGTTGGCTGGCTGGCTGTTTCTGGCTTGGTGGGTGAGCGGGTGGTAGGGTTTGGTTTGTTGGCTGCCTGGCAGGGTTGTTTGGCTGGCTGTCTAGTTAGTTGGTTCTTTTGTTGGTTAATTGGTTGGTCGATAGGTTGGCTGGCTGGCTGTTTCTGGCTTGGTGGGTGAGCGGGTGGTACTGTTTGGTTTGTTGGCTGCCTGGCAGCTTTGGTTGGCTGTCTGTCTAATTAGTTGGTTGGTCGATAGGTTGGCTGGCTGGCTGTTTCTGGCTTGGTGGGTGAGCGGGTGGTAGGATTTGGTTTGTTTGCTGCCTGGCAGGGTTGTTGGCTGGCTGTCTAGTTAGTTGGTTGGTTGGTTGGTTAATTGGTTGTTTGATAGGTTGGCTGGCTGGCTATTTCTGTCTTAGTGGGTGAGCGGGTGGTAGGGTTTGGTTTGTTGGCTGCCTGGCAGGGTTGGTTGGCTGGCTGTCTAGTTGGTTGGTTGGTTAATTGGTTGGTCGATAGGTTGGCTGGCTGGCTATTTCTGTCTTAGTGGGTGAGCGGGTGGTAGGGTTTGGTTTGTTGGCTGCCTGGCAGGGTTGGTTGGCTGGCTGTCTAGTTAGTTGGTTCTTTGGTTGGTTAATTTGTTGTTCGATAGGTTGGCTGGCTGGCTGTTTCTGGCTTGGTGGGTGAGCGGGTGGTAGGATTTGGTTTGTTTGCTGCCTGGCAGGGTTGGTTGGCTGGCTGTCTAGTTAGTTGGTTGGTTGGTTGGTTAATTGGTTGTTTGATAGGTTGGCTGGCTGGCTTGTTCTGGCTTGGTGGATGAGCGGGTGGTAGGGTTTGGTTTGTTGGCTGCCTGGCAGGGTTGGTTGGCTGGCTGTCTAGTTGGTTGGTTGGTTAATTGGTTGGTCGATAGGTTGGCTGGCTGGCTATTTCTGTCTTAGTGGGCGAGCGGGTGGTAGGGTTTGGTTTGTTGGCTGCCTGGCAGGGTTGCTTGGCTGGCTGTCTAGTTAGTCGGTTGGTTGGTCAGTTGGTCGATAGGTTGGCTGGCTGGCCGTTTGTGGCTTGGTGGGTGAGCGGGTGGTAGGGTTTGGTCTGTTGGATGCCTGGCAGGGTTGGTTGGCTGGCTTGCTAGTTAGTTGGTTGGTTGGTTAATTGGTTTGTAGATGGGTTGGCTGGCTGGCTGTTTCTGGCTTGTTGGGTGAGCGGGTGGTAGGGTTTGGTTTGTCGGCTGCCTGGCAGGGTTGGTTGGCTGGCTGTCTAGTTAGTTGGTTGGTTGGTTGGTTGGTTAATTGGTTGGTCGATAGGTTGGCTCTCTGGCTGTTTCTAGCTTGGTGGGTCAGCGGGTGGTAGGGTTAGGTTTGTTGACTGGCTGTCTAGTTAGTTGGTTGGTTATTTGGTTAATTGGTTGGTCGATAGGTTGTCTGGCTGGCTGTTTCTGGCTTGGTGGGTGAGAGGGTGGTAGGGTTTGGTTTGTTTGCTGCCTGGCAGGGTTGGGTGGCTGGCTGTCTAGTTAGTTTGTTGGTTGGTTGGTTAATTGGTTGGTCGATAGGTTGGCTGGCTGGCTGTTTCTGGCATGGTGGGTGAGCGGGTGGTAGGGTTTGGTTTGTTGGCTGGCTGTCTAGTTAGTTGGTTGGTTATTTGGTTAATTGGTTGGTCGATAGGTTGGCTTGCTGGCTGTTTCTGGCTTGGCGGGTGAGCGGGTGGTAGGGTTTGGTTTGTTGGCTGCCTGGCAGGGTTGTTTGGCTGGCTGTCTAGTTAGTTGGTTGGTTGGTTGGTTAATTGGTTGGTCGATAGGTTGGCTGGCTGGCTGTTTCTGCCTTGGTGGGTGAGCGGGTTGAAGGGTTTGGTTTGTTGGCTGCCTGGCAGGGTTGTTTGGCTGGCTGTCTAGTTAGTTGGTTGGTTGGTTGGTTGGTTAATTGGTTGGTCGATAGGTTGGCTGGCTGGCTGTTTCTGGCTTGGTGGGTGAGCGCGTGGTAGGGTTTGGTTTGTTGGCTGCCTGGCAGGGTTTGTTGGCTGGCTGTCTAGTTAGTTGGTTGGTTGGTTGGTTAATTGGTTGGTCGATAGGTTGGCTGGCTGGCTGTTTCTGGCTTGGTGGGTGAGCGGGTGGTAGGGTTTGGTTTGTTGGCTGCCTGGCAGGTTTGTTTGGCTGGCTGTCTAGTTAGTTGGTTGGTTGGTTGGTTGGTTAATTGGTTGGTCGATAGGTTGACTGCCTGGCTGTTTCTGGCTTGGTGGGTGAGCGGTTCGTAGGGTTTGGTTTGTTGGCTGTCTGGCAGGTTTTGTTGGCTGGCTGTCTAGTTAGTTGGTTGGTTGGTTAATTGGTTGGTCGATAGGTTGGCTGGCTGGCTGTTTCTGGCTTGGTGGGTGAGCGGGTGGTAGGGTTTGGTTTGTTGGCTGCCTGGCAGGGTTGTTTGGCTGGCTGTCTAGTTAGTTGGTTCTTTTGTTGGTTAATTGGTTGGTCGATAGGTTGGCTGGCTGGCTGTTTCTGGCTTGGTGGGTGAGCGGGTGGTACTGTTTGGTTTGTTGGCTGCCTGGCAGCTTTGGTTGGCTGTCTGTCTAATTAGTTGGTTGGTCGATAGGTTGGCTGGCTGGCTGTTTCTGGCTTGGTGGGTGAGCGGGTGGTAGGATTTGGTTTGTTTGCTGCCTGGCAGGGTTGTTGGCTGGCTGTCTAGTTAGTTGGTTGGTTGGTTGGTTAATTGGTTGTTTGATAGGTTGGCTGGCTGGCTATTTCTGTCTTAGTGGGTGAGCGGGTGGTAGGGTTTGGTTTGTTGGCTGCCTGGCAGGGTTGGTTGGCTGGCTGTCTAGTTGGTTGGTTGGTTAATTGGTTGGTCGATAGGTTGGCTGGCTGGCTATTTCTGTCTTAGTGGGTGAGCGGGTGGTAGGGTTTGGTTTGTTGGCTGCCTGGCAGGGTTGGTTGGCTGGCTGTCTAGTTAGTTGGTTCTTTGGTTGGTTAATTTGTTGTTCGATAGGTTGGCTGGCTGGCTGTTTCTGGCTTGGTGGGTGAGCGGGTGGTAGGATTTGGTTTGTTTGCTGCCTGGCAGGGTTGGTTGGCTGGCTGTCTAGTTAGTTGGTTGGTTGGTTGGTTAATTGGTTGTTTGATAGGTTGGCTGGCTGGCTTGTTCTGGCTTGGTGGATGAGCGGGTGGTAGGGTTTGGTTTGTTGGCTGCCTGGCAGGGTTGGTTGGCTGGCTGTCTAGTTGGTTGGTTGGTTAATTGGTTGGTCGATAGGTTGGCTGGCTGGCTATTTCTGTCTTAGTGGGCGAGCGGGTGGTAGGGTTTGGTTTGTTGGCTGCCTGGCAGGGTTGCTTGGCTGGCTGTCTAGTTAGTCGGTTGGTTGGTCAGTTGGTCGATAGGTTGGCTGGCTGGCCGTTTGTGGCTTGGTGGGTGAGCGGGTGGTAGGGTTTGGTCTGTTGGATGCCTGGCAGGGTTGGTTGGCTG